>NC_058414.1:82552506-82624854 GCF_002201575.2 Neomonachus schauinslandi
GGGGGGGGGGGGAAGTCTCACCTGGTGGAGGGAGAAGGAGAACCAGGAGTTTCCCACTTGGACCATCAGAGGAGACACAGGGCAAAGGTGCCATGAGGGCAGAAGCTGTCCTTACTGGCGGGTGCCTCTCTCCTCTCCAGTTTCCAGTTAGGGGAAAAGGGACTGGAGGCAAAGCATTGAAGAGCAGGGTCAGAACAGGGTGGAGAGGTGCTTTAGGTTGGAGGACAGGAGGCGGAGCCCGGGATTTGGGGAAAGGTCCCAGGTGGATTGCCAGCCCCCCCCCCCCCCCCCCCGCAGGCTCGTCAGGGGCAAGGAGTCATCCACCTGTGCCCCAGGCGCTGAGGACCTGAGCTAGGTCAGGTGAGAAGGAGCAGCTCGTGAAGATCGGCATTTGGAGGTGCTGCAGATCTAGGCCAAGACCACAGCAGTCCCTTGGGCCCCTCAGCGTCCTCCGCCCTGGATGCCCACCGGGACACCCTTCCCTTCGCCCTCAAGGTCACAGGTGGCACAAGAGCCTGTCTTTGAGGACAGTCTGCCCACCCTCTCTCCTTTTTATTTCCAAGCATTTCTCAGCCTAGCTTCACAAGAAAAATGTAAGCAATGTGCAAAGCACACTTTTCTCTTGCCTGGGAGGCCCTGACGTTATCACAGCCACAACAAACCCCGGCCTTCACTCCAGCCCACTCCTGCCTGGCCCAAGGCTGCAAAGCAGGGGGACGCCGGGCGATGGTGGTGCCAGGGCTGGCCCCCACCCCGGCCCCCGCACTGGCCAGCCCAGGGAGTGCCTACCGTGGGGGCTTTCAGTTCCCGGGGTGCCGGGAGGGCAGGAACGGAAAGGTGTCCCCATCCAGGTCAGCAGGGCAATTGAGCCCTAAGTTCTGAAAGAGCCCTACCCTCCTCCCTGTCTGCCTCAACCCCTGCCTCCTCCTGCCTCCTGCCAGGGCACAGTGGGCAGGCAGGGGGGAGGGCAGGGGGGAGAGTGGTGAATGGGGGCCTCTGCCTTGGGGGTGAAGGTCTGGCTATTAGCGGGGAAGAAGGACAGTCCCAGGAGTGGTGGTCCCGGGCCCACCTCATCCCCTCAAGTCTCCCTCCGCATCACAACCTTTGCCTCCCCCGTGCCTAATCTGTCCAAGGGCACATCTGGGAGTGCTACCTCTCCACCCTGCTCCCAGGCCTTGAGACCCTGTGGGTTCCCACACTGTATTCACCCCTGCCCCATCACTCCCTGCAACACTCAGAGGGGATGTAGGAGAGGAATGACCGGTTCTCCTAGTTCCACCCCCTCCCCCAATGACTCCAGCTTAGACCACAGCTCAGTCCTCAGGGTGGATGTGAGGGCTGCCCAGACTTTCCTGCTGGAGACCTGGGCCTCTTGGAGGATCCCCAGGGCCCCGTGCTGGCCTCCAGCCCCACCTGGTTACCTCCAGGCAGGCCCTGTATCCACAGCACCGCCTTCTGCTCCCTTGGGTGCATCAGCCCAGAGCCACTGGGGAGAGCAACAGCACCAAATTACCAGAAAGGGCCATCGCGGGGTAAGACTGGGGAGGCAGCACCTCTACTCCCTTGAAGGCACAGAGGTGGGCCTGATGACCCCAGGCCAGGGTGGGATCTCACTGGAATACGATGCCCGCTCTTCTCTCCTTGTCACCCTTCATTAGAGGTCCTACACAGTCTCCACTCTCCCCCACCAGAGCTTTGGAACCCTTGCCACAGTCCTACCCACCCTTCAGACAGGCCTAGGAAAGTGTGTGTGCACATGAGAGACAGACAGACAGGGAGACGGAGATACAGAGAGAGACACACAGAGAGAGGCAGAGACACACAGAGAGAGAGAGAGAGAGAGAAAAGAGAGGCTGCCCTAGGCCTCCTTCTCTCTATACACACTGAAGAAAGGAAAAGGGGCATCTTACCTGCCTGCAGTCCCTGAAATGCTGGTAGACGCTGCCCCGTTTAACTTCTAGCCAATGAAACCAAGAACCCTCTCGAGACTGAGAGCAGATTTAGGAAGCAGCTTGGAAAGCTGACATCAACATCGACTTGCACCAGAGTGGGTTTCTGTGGCCCCTGGGAACCTGAGGCTCCCGTGGGAGGGGCTCCAGAGTGGGGCATCCCTGAGCAGCCCACTGAGTGCCCCGGTAGCTCTGCCACCATCTCCCCGAGCGCTGGCTTGGGGGGGGGGGGTGAGGGCCTGGCACCCGGCCCTGACCTTGGGGCCGTGTGCTCCTAACAGTGTGAGTAGGGGGGAGCTTCTGCAGCCCCTCTGGACCAGGGCCCCGGTGCCCACGTCTGTGTTGGCTCCTGGCCAAGCACGAAGCCTCTGCTTCCTGCTGGTTCATCGCTCCTTCTTCTGAAGCTTGACTGTCATTGCCATGGAATACACGAGATGCTAGGTGAGGTCACAAATGAGGTAAGTTCCTCGAAGGTGCTTTGAGAAATGTCGAGAACTATACGGACACAAATTCTTGTTCTCAAGGGTTTCCTCAAACGAGTGCTGTAGAGGTCCTCGCCAGATGGGACGGGGCGGGGGGTGGAATCTGAGAGTTCATCGAATCCAGCTCTTTTCATTTCGCAAATGGGAAAGATGAGGCTCAGTGAAGTGAACTGGTTTTCCCAGAGCCGCACAGAGTGGTTACTCAAGAACAGGAATCCTGGAAGGCAGTGGTCATGAGCATCCAGGGGGAACACTGCTGTGTTCTTTGCGGACATGAGACGCATTCCACACAACAACTTGTCAACCAGGAATATTAATTTTATAGATGAGGAACCTGGCTGAGAAAGGTTTTTTAAAATTCACTTTTCCAAATTGAGATACAGTTTGCAGAGCATAAAACTCCACCATTTAAAAATGTACAATTCCAAAAAATATATACAATTCAATGTTTTTTAGTGTATCCACAAGGTTCTACACCTATCAGCAGTATCTATTCCAGAACATTTTTCTCACCCCAGGAGAAAGCCCCCACCCATTTGCAGTCACTCCCCATTCTTCCCTCACCCTAGCCCCTGGCAACCACCAAATCACTTTCTGTCTCTATAAATTTGCCTATTCTAAATTTTTCATATAAATAGAATCAGACAATACGTGGCCTTCCATGTCTAGCTTTCCACTCACTTAAAAAATGTTCATTTACATAAGGTAAAATTCACTCTTTTTGATATGCAGTTTTGAGTTCCGGCCACGATTAGAGTCATGGAACCTCCAACACAATCGAGATAGGGAATAATACCCCTTTGTAGCCGACTGTCCCCCTCCCCACCGCCATGCCCGGTCCCCTGCAGCCCCTAATCTGTTTTCTGTCCCTATCATTTTGCCCTTTCCAGAATGTCCTGTAGGTGGACTCACACAGTAGGTAGCTCTTCGAGTCTGGCTTTGTGCACGTAGCATGATGCATTTGAGATCCACCCGCGTTCTTGCCCATGTCCCATGTCAGTACTTCCTTCGTTACCATTGGTCAGTAGCATTCCATCGTGTGGCCGGGTCATGGACTGTTCACCCACTCACAACCGAACCACATTTGGCAGCTCTGAGTAAAGCCTCGATAAACATTCAGGCACAGGCTTTTGTGTAAACACAGGGCTTCGTTTCTCTTGTGTAAACAGGAGTGAGATTGATGGGACATAAAGTGTGTATGTAATCTTGTAAGAAACTGTTAAATCCCTATCCAAATTAGCCATCCCATTTTGCATCCTCGGTCCTAATTGCTCTGCATCCTTGCCAGCATCTGGTAAGGTCAGGGGTGTTGTTTGGTTTTTTTGCCATTTTATTTATTTTTTTTTTTTAAGATTTTATTTATTTATTTGAGAGAGAGAATGAGAGGGGGGAGGGTCAGAGAGAGAGGCAGACTCCCTGCCGAGCAGGGAGCCCGACGTGGGACTCGATCCCGGCACTCCAGGATCATGACCTGAGCCGAAGGCAGTCGCTTAACCAACTGAGCCACCCAGGCGCCCTGCCATTTTAATAAGTATGTAAGAAAAGCGTTTTTGTCTTTAAGATTTTATTTATTTATTTGACAGAGACACAGCGAGAGAGGGAATACAAGCAGGGGGAGTGGGAGAGGGAGAAGCAGGCTTCCCGCCGAGCAGGGAGCCCAATGCGGGGCTCGATCCCAGGACCTGGAATCATGACCTGAGCCGAAGGCAGACGCTTAATGACTGAGCCACCCAGGCGCCCCAAACAAAGCGTTTTTAAATTTGCTTCAAATCACACATATAGTGAGCGGCAGAGCTGATATTTCACTGTAATCTACGTGTGTCCAAAATCCATCCCCTTTCTTCTACACACACTGCTCCCTAAACAATTCATTTACCCCACCTTGACCCGGGGCGCAGAGTTGGGGAGCTGGCGCCCACCCTCTACCAGCCAGAGCAATCCAGGTTACGTTGCAGTAAGAACAGCAACAACAAGACCCAACTTCCAGGGACTTCAAATAACAAGGCTTTCTTTCTCACTTATTCTGCATGTCCACTGGGTCAGAGGGGGCCTCTCCTGCACGTTCTGCTGACTCCAGACTCGAGCTGACTGGGCAGCCTCTCCCTGCAGCGTTGCCACCTGCCGTAGCAGTGGGAAGGAGAGCAGTGAAGGGCTTGCAGGGCATTTAAGTACTAGAACCCGGAAGCGGTACTCTCACTGCTCTTCCATCTCCTTGACCGTGACCAGTCTACGGCCACAGCTGTCCGCGGGGACGGGGACCAGGCAGTGAGTGCGGTCCTACCACGGGCCAGAAAGCAGAGAGGAGGAAAAATTTGGCGAATGGCTTTAATATCTACCGTATGTTTTAGAGACAATTGTTGATTATTTAGAAGGTGCAGGATAACACTAAGTGAAAGGGGTTCTTATAAAACGTTGCATTCTTCTTTTTTTTTTTTTAAAGATTTTATTTATTTGACAGAGAGACAGCGAGAGAGGGAAGACAGCAGGGGGAGTGGGAGAGGGAGAAGCAGGTTTCGGGGGGAGTGGGGGAGCGGGGAGCCTGATGCGGGGCTCGATCCCAGGACCCTGGGATCATGACCTGAGCCAAAGGCAGACGCTTAATGGCTGAGCCACCCAGGTGCCCCAACATTACATTATTCTAAAGAGTAGTCCCCTCCAGGATTTTCAACACCTTCTTCACAGTTGCCACAGAAAGCCTTGGCTGGGTGCAGAGGCCCCGCGACTACACAGACAGGCCCCCGAGCTGCCCTTCGCCCCGGATTCAGGGAGAGCCTGCATGGCTTACAAGCATAGTTTCCATTAAGGTCCAACAATGGCCTGAAAATTCAACCCTTCTGCCCCTTACTTCGTTCCTCAGATTCATATTGCTATTCTAGCCATGCCCTAATTTTCTTTGATTCGTGACTGTGGGCAAGGCCCTTTCTTCTGTGTGTGGGGGGGGGGTGTGCCAGGCACCCTCTGAGCCTCAAGGTCTTAAAGCTATAGGGCAGATAGCTGGATAGACCAGAGAGATGTGGGGAAAGACACCTCCTCTACACAGTCCTGCCTGAGACCTTGGACTCGATGTGGCAGAGTCTCCAAGCCTCATGGACTAGAACAGCTGGGTAGTGTAGTGAATTGCCGTGAGCTTGGCCGACAGAAGGCCTCCTTCAATTTCCCCCATATTAGCTGTGGGACTGTGGGCAGAAACTCTCTGAGTTGTTTCTTCATCTGGAAAATGAGGATGATCATAACCTCTGTTATGCTATGAGGAGTAGCAGTTTGCAAAGGAAGTGCCAGGCACCTAGTAGTTGCTTAATAAATAGTAGCTATTATTATCATGACGCTTGGAGCTAAATGGAAGCCCTGTGCATTTTCATACAAATCTACAGAGAGTGAGTTCTGGGGTTTGATTTTCCCTTGACCTCGGGCTTCAGAGTGAAAGGACAAAGGTATTATTGTTCATTGGTTAAAACCAGTCATTTGGGGGCGCCTGGGTGGCTCAGTCGTTGAGCGTCTGCCTTCGGCTCAGGTCATGATCCCAGGGTCCTGGGGTCGAGCCCCGCATCGGGCTCCCTGCTCCGCGGGAGGCCTGCTTCTCCCTCTCCCACTCCCCCTGCTTGTGTTCCCTCCCCCTGCTTGTGTTCCCTCTCTCGCTGTGTCTCTCTCTGTCAAATAAATAAATAAAATCTTTAAAAAAAAAAAAAAAACAGTCCTTTGTCTCCTATAGAAATAACTCTTTCCTTGTTATTTTTTTCACTATATGGGCACCCCTCTTCGGCATGGCTGAAATATACGCCTAGTACAAAAAGGATGCAATTATCGGAAGTCCAAATGGTGATTAAAAAAGAAATCTAGAGAAACTTTCCGCTAAGATACTGCCAAAGAGCCTTAAGCAAGTAACAATTAGCTTTCATTTCTTTTAGTTTTTACATTTTGTACTTGTTTTAATTCTTGAGTTTGTAATTACTTTACATATTATTGTACAATGGCTAATACGGATAAATAACATCTAGAAGTTTAAACTTTTAAACTTTTATTCACTTAAACTTTTTCAAAACAAATTGGTTTGGATGGTTAGACTCAAACCTGTGTCTGGGGTTGGGACAAGGGTGCCCCCTTCTGGTACCTTCTAGTACTGCAGGGCCTCCAAAAACAGGCTAGGCTATTGGCCTTCCACAGCTGAGAAGCGGCCCTGGTGAACCCCACCATCTGTTTGCATCTTCTCATCTGTGGGTCTGTGGGTGCACACACCGGCAGAGGGCAGTGGCCCTCAAGTGTTCTGGGGTTTTGTTACTCTTTGGGATCACATCTTCTAGTCCCCAATAGTGTCTTCCATCTGTAGAGTGCCATACAGTTTAAAGAGCAGTTTCAAACATGTTACCTCATGATAACGCTGTGATTTAAGACTGAACACAGTTATTATCCTCATTTTACATGGAAGAATAGAGGTCAAGAGACAGCAAGTGATTTGCCCAAGACCACACAGCCCCTAAATGGAAAAAAAGTTCTAAAACCCAGGCCTTCAAATATCTAGTTTGTGTTCTCTCTGCCTGACTATAATAATAATATCACTTTTGTTTTTTAAATAGCCTATTCCCTATGTGCTAAGTCAGTGAATCTCAGCCCTGGCCACACATTAAAATCTCTTGGGGGTACTTTAAAAAAGTAACTCCTATGCCTGAGCCCCCCCCACCCCCACTCAGTTACATCAGAATCTGTGGTAGGGTTCCAGGCATCCCCAATTTTTTATTAACTTGCCCATGTGATTCAAATGTAGAGCATCAAGGGCTTTACACACACCTCATGCAAACCTCATCACAAACCCATCAGCTAGGTGTTATTAGTATCCACGTTGCTGGTGAAGAAAACAAGGCACAGAAAAGTAAATTGCCCGACTGATCCTGGAGAGTCTCCAATACCACAATTCACAGACTGTGTGCCCAGGTGCTCCAAGTTACCACAGGGAGGTTCTGCAGGATATTTGAAAAAGAATTTTTTAAAGATTTTTTATTTATTTATTTGACACAGAGGCAGCGAGAGAGGGAACACAAGCAGGGGGAGTGGGAGAGGGAGAAGCAGGCTCCTCGCTGAGCAGAGAGCCCGATGATGCGGGGTTCAATCCCAGGACCCTGGGATCATGACCTGAGCCAAAGGCAGACGCTTAACGACTGAGCCATCCAGGTGCCCCAGGATATTTGAAAATTTTCAGGAACAGGGGTGCCTGGGTGGCTCAATCGGTTGGGCGCCTGCCTTCGGCTCAGGTTGTGGTCCCTGCTCGGCGGGGAGTCTGCTTCTCCCTCTCCCTCTGCCCCTCCCCCTGCTTGTGCATCCCCCCCCTCAAATAAATAGATAAAATTTTTAAAAAAGAAAAATTTCAGGACCAGTTAATACTCGACACCTGTCAACATCCGTGTGAACTACTAGCTCAAGGCAGTTCACTGTTTGTACAGTAGGTGGCACTACATTCCTTTCAGTGACCTATTTTGGCAAAGCTGAACATTTCTACCTGAAGTCTATGCAACACACTTGAGTGTAGTCGTGTTCAATCTGATTCCAAAGTTAGAGAAGTAATGCAACACCCAAAAGTCACAGTATCCCATTAGTAATTGTGGTAATCTAAGAATTAATTAAGATATTTTATCTTGGGGCGCCTGGGTGGCTCAGTCGTTAAGCGTCTGCCTTCGGCTCAGGTCATGATCCCAGGGTCCTGGGATCGAGTCCCACATCGGGCTCCTTGCTCGGCAGGAAGCCTGCTTCTCCCTCTCCCACTCCCCCTGCTTGTGTTCCTGCTCTCGCTATCTCTCTCTCTGTCAAATAAATAAATAAAAATCTTTTAAAAAAAAAAAAGATATTTTATCTTGGGGGAAGCCTGGAGGCTCGGTCAGTTAAGGGTCTGCCTTCAGCTCAGGTCCTGGGATCGAGTCCCGCGTCGGGCTCCCTGCTCAGCGGGGAGCCTGCTTCTCCCTCTGCCTGCCGCTCCCCTGCTTGTGTTCTCTCTCTCTCTGAGAAATAAATAAATAAAATCTTTAAAAAATAAAATATTTTTCTTTTAACTTATGTGTATTATTTTTTCAAATGTCTATGTTGTTAGGATATATATATTCACAAGTTGTTTGGACCTGACTACTTAATAAAGGGAAATGTAGGGATTTCCCTTAATAAAGGGTGGGGGGGAAGGCACTGATGCATTGAAGTCTCCAAAGTCACACAGTAAAAGTGCAGAGGTAGGATTTGAATTTGGTCAGTCTGACCCCAGAGCCTTGAAGGCTTAACCTTTCTTCTTAACTGGGCTCAATCAGTGCTTTATTTCTATGCCCTGTCCTAGATGCCAAACCATTGAGTTAGGAGTCAACCTGGAAATGATACAGCAGACATAAACTGAACATTACTATCAAGACCACAAATTGTTTCTGTGTCCTTTGGCACACTACAAAACATCCATGAGTCTCAGTTTCCTCATCTGTAAAATGGGGATGGAAAATCGACACTACAGAGATACAGGATTAAACAAGGTAAAAATCGTAAAGTATCTGGCACAGAACAGATACTCAATAAGTGTTCATTCTTTCCTTTACTTCCTTCCTCATTTCCGTGAATGAACTGAAGGCACAGGGACACATCACATCCAGAGGTATGAAGCACCCACACACGCACACACAATCTAACCATCTGTCTACGCCCAGTCCTCAACCTCAGGCACATTATATATATATATATACATACACACCTGGAATCACAGCATATTGGCTGATTAAATCAGCACCAAAACACCTGACCAAACAATGAAGCAGTTAGAGTTCTTGAATGGACTCTCCTTTTCCAGCATTACCTTCACGGAGAGCAACTGCCATGTAGAGACCGTCCGCCAGCCCTACAGTATTGTTCAGACTCAAGAGACCACCCTACCTCCCTTTCCAGTTGCCCATCCCATCACTGTACATAGTGCCACTGGACCAAAGGGATGCTCAGGACCTAAAAGTGTCCTCTACTGCATCTCAACACACAAAACCCCTCCCACCATTGGTTCTTAGCAGCAGCCACGGCAGAATGGATGACCACCTCTCCCAGGTGTGATTTGCAGGAGGAGACCCTACACCAGTCAAGGTGCCTGAGCTTTCAACTTTCGATATTGTTTCTTTGGGCTTGAAGTCTTTTACAAAATAGACCTCTCTCTCCACCAATGGTAAACTTATGTCTCACCCGGCAGGTGGCTCCGTTTCAGGTCAGCTTCTAGAGAGGAAGTGGATGAAGAAACAGTGTACTTCATGCATTCATCGCCTAAATATCTAGTGAACATCTGCTATGTGCTAGGCACAGGGGCATGAACATGAATAAGATGCAATCGCCAGCCTCGGGGCTTATGGTCTAATGAGAAACAGGGAATTTCAAATCCCATGTGATTTTTGCTAACACAGGAAGGCATCATAAGCATATGGGAGCACAGAAGAGGGACACAGAATCCAGACTTGGAGGGTTGGCAAAGACTTCCTGAAAGAAAGTGTTCTAGCCTGGCACCGAAAGGATGAGAAGAAGTGAGGCAAGGGAAGGTGGGGGCCCTCCAGGGAGAGAAAACGGGACGCCACGGGTAAGGGCCGGGGATGGGAATTAGGTGCACCCACACCGGTTCTCATTCGTCCTAGCTATGGTCATGCCTTGGATCCCAGCAGCCCTAACGAGAAAGTTCCAGAGTTAGGCAGGGCTAATATTAACCCTTCAGCCCCCAGGAGCCGTGGGTCAGAAGGGAGGTGACGTGGCAAGCTGGTACTGCACCCATCCTGAGTCTGAGGGGCCTCCGACTCTTATTGCTCCATCAGAAGCTTCAGCATAGGGAAAGGTGGCAAAGATAATATTTACTTTTTAGCTGAGAGTTGAACACCAGAATTCTGGCCAGAGCTGAGGAGATGATTTGGCTTATTCTATCTAAGCCATTGAAGCTCCCAGGTTGTGCAAGACAGGAGTTTGGGGTGGGTGGTAGTTCTAGGTCAGCCAATCTCAACATGCTTGCTATCTAATGTCCACAGAGTGCCTTCTGGGCATGACGTCCCAGGCCAGTCCTGATGCCCACCCCACCATCCCCACCCTGGCACTCTGAGTTACCTAATACCTAAAGCACCAACCTCAGCACTTTGGTAAAACACCAACTTCACCATCTTTTTTTTTTTTTAAGATTTTATTTATTTATTTGAGAGAGAGAGAATGAGAGACAGAGAGCATGAAAGGGAGGAGGGTCAGAGGGAGAAGCAGACTCCCTGCCGAGCAGGGAGCCCAATGCGGGACTCGATCCCGGGACTCCAGGATCATGACCTGAGCCGAAGGCAGTCGCTTAACCGACTGAGCCACCCAGGCGCCCCCCAACTTCACCATCTTAAAAAAAAAATTAATAGAAGCAAAATCAGGTGGGATAGAAATTGCCCCTAAGGAGACACTGCTTCTGAGAAGTTACTGGCTTCCAGCCGCTGCTCAGCCCTTGACCTGCTTGTGACTAGGGCAAGATCAATGCTCTTCCCAGCTTTTGGGAAAGACTCAGTCACTCTGACCCTCCCTGCCTAGCCCAGGTTTGCTGACCTCATGGGTTCAGGTGGAGGCTTAGCTTAACAGGGACCTTTCACCTCCTTCCTGCCCACTGACTTCCCTGTCGCGGCTAGGTCCCTACAAAGTGCAGGCAGACACCTGTCACACAAACACGGACGCCTCTGGTTGGGGGAGGGGGGCGAGACCCTGCCACCCTGCGGGGCGGGGGGGTACAATTCTCACCCAGGCAGAGCAGGGATTCTGGCTCCTGGGGTGGGCCGCCTCTCCCTGCCTCGATGTGTGAGTCTGTTTGAGGGGAAAGGTGAGCCCAGGCTCCTTCCAGTTAAGGGCGGCCCAGGGCAGTTTCCGGCTGAGTCAGCCTCGCGGGGGAGCCCCGCCAGCTCAGAGCTGGGAGGCGGCGGGGACGTGCCGGTTCCCTTGGTCCGGCGCTGGGCAGTCCCCGCCGCAGTGCTGCGGGGCAGACGGACGACGGACGGATGCGCGGCCACCGGGGAGAGCGAGCTCCAGCGGGGAGGGGAGCCGGGCTTCGGGGGGGGGGGGGGGGGTGGTGCCGGGCCCCTCGGGTCGTTGGCCCCCAGGGCTGTCCAGCCAGAGAAGGCACGTCTTGACTGCAGCAAGTCGGAGGGCCTCTCTGAGATTTCCCTTCCCTCCTGGGACAAACTTAGTATCATCCGGGCCCTTGCATCAAAGAGTGGCACGTTCCCCGGTAAAGGAACCCCTGCGGCTGGGAGGAAGGCATTGTCCATCCCCGTGGCCTCTTCCGCTCTCGGGAAACACGGCGAAGGGATGGACACAGGAGGCATCAGTGAGCGACAATGTGAAGAATAGTTAAGAACGTGGATTCCTAACTTGGGTTGGAGTCCCGATCTTGCCATTTTTAAGCTGGGTTACCGTAGATGAGGGTTGTTTCTCAGAAGCCAGCTTCCTCATACGCAAAATGTATAATAATTACTATTGCACCTGTTTCTTAGGATTGCTGTGAAGATCGCTTAGCTCCCTGCCTGGCACACAGTTCCAACTCAGTAGGTGATTGTAAAATGTGCCTTTCAGAGGACAATACTGTACCCCAAAGGGTTGGGATTTCACACAAAAAGGAAAATACATTTGGGCAGAGGGGTTTTGTATCACCACCCAAATCATATGGAATAGAAGACAGCATGCTTCTATTAACCAACCATTTCAGTTTCCGTTCCGGATAAAGCAGTCCTAATGAAAGGCAAGCTGAATACAAAGAGTGCCTCCTAAAACTCTTAAAACATGACTTAATGGATTGCCCCATTTGTACCTACCCACCCCCCCACACGCACACACAAGGTTTCAGCCCAGCCCCCCAGAGCCACAGGCCAGGAGGCAACATGGATGTCTCCCTCTTGGCTTCATATAATTGAAATCTATTGGTTTTTATTTTTTCAATCATGGAGTATAGATTCTTCCCTTCCCCTTTGCCCTTGTTGCCCTTGTCCAAAGTAGAGTCAATTTCTGGAGGCACCAAAAATCTCAGCTGAGTCTGAAAAGATGAATAAAGTTCCCCAGATAAAGAACAGGTCATTTATTTATTTTTTATTTAAAAAAAAATTTAAATTCAATTAATTAACATATAGTGTATTATTAGTTTCAGAGGTAGAGTTCAGTGAGTCATCAGTCTTTCCTGACACCCAGGGCTCATTACATCATGTGCCCTCCTTAATGTCCATCACCCATTTACCCCTCTCCCCTCCAGCAACCCTCAGTTTGTTTCCTATGATTAAGAGTCTCTTATGGTTTGTCTCCCTCTCTGATTTCATCTTGTTTTATTTTTCCCTCCCTTCCCCTATGCTCCCCTGTTTTGTTTCTTAAATTCCACATATGAGTGAAATAATATAATTGTCTTTCTCTGATTGAGTTATTTCACTTAGCATAATACCCTCTAGTTCCATCCACATGGTTGCAAATGGCAAGATTTCTTTCTTTTTTTTTTTTTTGATGGCTGAGTAATATTCCATTGTGTGTGTGTGTGTGTGTGTGTGTGTGTGTGTGTGTGTGTGTACCACATCTTCTTTATCCATTCGTCTGTTGGTGGACATCTGGGCTCTTTCCATAGTTTGGCTATTGTGGACATTGCTGCTATAAACATTGGGGTGCACGTGCCCCTTTGGATCACGATATTTGTAT
Source organism: Neomonachus schauinslandi (assembly GCF_002201575.2). Taxonomy (NCBI): domain Eukaryota; kingdom Metazoa; phylum Chordata; class Mammalia; order Carnivora; family Phocidae; genus Neomonachus; species Neomonachus schauinslandi. The sequence goes on from NC_058414.1 coordinate 82,565,603, forward strand.
CTTTGGGGTAAATAAGAACATGTCATTTCAGGTATTGAGAAGAGCACAGGCAAGGCCCAGAGGCTTCACAAGATGTGTTTATGGAATAGTATGCAGCTCCGTGCAGAAGAACCCAGGTCCCAGCTGAGGCACTATGGCCTGATGACTTAGCACATGAACTCCTGGGCTGCACTGCCTGGGTTGGAATTCCAACTCCATCTTTCATTAGCAAGTTACTTATTTCTCTGTGTCTCTTGTAACAACACCCTGCTTCTGAGGTGGTTAGGAGGATTAAACAAATTGATACATGGAGAGAACTCAGAAAACAATGGTATATAACAAGTGCTCCATGCATGTTAGGTAATACTTCAGAATTCACATGTAAGCTTTGGAGTGGCCCATCTTTTTTTTTTTTTTTTCTATCATTCAACCCCAAGGACACCCTGTACTTTGATTAATTGGAAATGACTATCTGTTTAAACCACCCCAATGTGCTTTATTTCTCTGTATCAGTGTTTTAACAAACTCATTCTCCAACACTGGCCTGGGGACTGGTTGGATTAATAGAGAAATTTACTGCAGAAAATCAAGGAGTTGTCTTGTGACACAATGACTCAGTTATACATTCAACGTTAGCCAGCAAGTATTTATTGGGCACTTACTGTATGCCAGGTACTCTGCTTCGCATGCCTTCCTCCAGAGCCCCACATAGGAGAGTTAGGTGGATGGGGATTGATTTAAGGGTCTCACAAAGGCCAGCCTTTGTCTCTAATGGCGCCCTCCTGACTACTCGAAAGATTTAGCACTGATTTCACTTTCTTAAAAAATTTTTTTATTTATTTATTTGACAGAGAGAGAGAGCACAGGCAGAGGGAGAGGGAGAAGCAGGCTCCCCACTGAGCAGGGAGCCCAATGTGGGGTTCCATGTGGGGCTGGATCCCAGAACCCCGAGATCGTGACCTGAGCCAAAGGCAGACGCTTAACTGACGGAGCCACCCTGACTTCACTTTTTCAAACCCCTCTTAAGGGTGATGCTTTCTGTTGGGTCAATTTCTACATTACCTGGTGAGGTCATACATCTAACATCTAACAGCAATAGGAATTCCATTGTCTGATTAACTCATCCTCCGGAGCACATGGATAAAGTCTTCAGTGGGGCTGCAAACACTAGAAATCACGTGTTTATTTGTTCGTTCCCCACCCCCACCCCCACCCCCACCCCGGGAGTTTTATTTCAGGCACTATAAGAACTCGGTAATAGGACAATCTTCCAAATACAAAACACCAAAAACCTAAACATTCTTTTAAATGCATAGCAGAGCTTGAAGAAAAAAAGAAAGGGAAATCTACAGAGGCAGAAGGCAAATATACAAAACAAAGAACAGAGAATCTGGAAACCAGAATTTGTAAGTGACCTTGAAGCTGGGGCTGTCCTGTGGATGTTGGCTAATCTCAATAACCAAACCTGGCAAAGAGTTGGGGCCCTCAGGGCTGTGCTCTCAAGGAAGGTGGGCCAAGAGAAATCAGGCCATTAGCAAAGGGAGGGATCAGAGATATGTATCTATCTCTGTGTACATTCCAGACTTGAAAAAAATTTTCCCATGGGAATTTGCAATCACATGCTTTAGGTGAATGTGAGAATAAAATGTATACTATGTTTGGTCTTGATGAAGTTTTGGGATATAGGTGAGGTTCAGTGGGGTAGAGTCTGGAGCCGACAACCAAGAAAGAATTCTTGAGGCGTCTTTGGTGCAAAATGGTGGTTTATTAAAGCACAGGGACAGGCCCGGGGGGGGGGGGGCAGAAAGAGCGGCTGCACCAGGGTTGTGAGGAGTGGATGATTCTATACTATGGGGTTGGGGGAGGTAAGGAAAAGGGAGGTTTCCGAAAAGTATTTTTATATGTTAAAGAAGACTCACAGGATACGGGAGGCCTTGCCATTTTCAAGTTAAGGTTGTTTACCCCTCTAGCTAGGCATTAACATTAAGATAGTGGAGAGATTCCTGGAAGAATGTCACGCATGTCCCACCCAGGAGTGGGGGGTGGGGCGAGGTTGCAGGGTGTCAGCTTATGCTTTGTCTCCAGCCAGCCTTCTGTTCCCTCATCAGTCTGGGAAAATACAAGAGGGAACATTAACAAAAATTTGGAAAGATTGGTGGTTCTTTTTTTTCCCCCCAAAGATTTTATTTATTTATTTGAGAGAGAGAGTGTGCACACTTGAGCATGCCCTAGTGGGAGAGAATCTTCAAGCAGACTCCCGGGTAAGGGAGGGGCCCCTTATGGGGCTCAGTCCCACGACCCATGAGATCATGACCTTAGCTGAAACCAAGAGTCAGACGCTTAACCTCATAACATGAGCCCTAACCAAGAGTTGCACACTTAACTGACTGAGTCACCCCGGTGCCTCATGATTGGCGGTTCTTTTTTTTTTTTTAAGATTTTATTTTTTTATTTGTCAGAGAGAGAACAAGTGGAGGGAGCAGCCAGTAGAGGGAGAAACAGGCTCCCTCCTGAGCAGGGAGCCCGATGTGGCACTCCATCCCAGGACCCTGGGATCATGACCTGAGCCAAAGCAGACACTGAACCTAATGAGTCACCCAGGCATCCCCATGATTGGTGTTTCTTTCTCCCCCCCCCCCTTTTTTTTTTTAAGTTTCCATTTATTTGTTCAGAGAGAGAGAGAGCCACACAAGCAGGGGGAGGGAGAAACAGGCTCCCCACTGAGCAAGGAGCCCGATGTGGGACTAGATCCGAGGACCCTGGGATCATGACCCGAGCTGAAGGCAGCCGCTTGACCCACTGAGCCCCCCAGGCATCCCAAATGGTGTTTCTTTAAAGAAGCTTTGCACAAAGTTTCTCGGGAGGAGCTACCCTTCACCCCAGGTTCCATAGGATTCCCTCAAAAAAAGTTTGGACAAGTAAAGCTCAAATACAAACAAAACAAAACAGAGAAAGAAGCCTCTGTGAGCAAATATCATCATATCCAATAAACAGCTTGTAAGACCTTTTCCATCTTCTGATAATGGAATTATTAGGTATAGCGTAAAAAATAAGAATGTTTTAAATGTTTGGAGGAGGGCGCCTGGGTGGCTCAGATGGTTAAGCGTCTGCCTTCGGCTCAGGTCATGATCTCAGGGTCCTGGGATCGAGTCCCGCATCGGGTTCCCTGCTCGGTGCAGAGCCTGCTTCTCCCTCTCCCTCTGCCACTCCCTCTGCTTGTGCTCTTCTGTCTATCTCTCTGTCAAATAAATAAATAAAATCTTTAAAATAAATAAATAAATAAATAAATAAATGTTTGGAGGAAAACAAGAAGAAACTGAAAACCTGAGAAAAGGACCATATGCTATCAAAAAAGATAAAGGAGGGCGCCTGGGTGGCTCAGTTGGTTAGGCGACTGCCTTCAGCTCAGGTCATGATTCTGGAGTCCCGGGATCGAGTCCCGCATCGGGCTCCCTGCTCAGCGGGGAGTCTGCTTCTCCCTCTGACCCTCCCCCCTCTCATGCTCTCTCTCTCTATCTCATTCTCTCAAATAAATAAATAAAAAATCTTAAAAAAAAAAAGATAAAGGAGGTTTGAAAAACAAGTCAAATTGAGGGGCGTCAGGAGATGAAAGCCTTAATAATCAATATTCAAAACTACGCAAGCAAGTTAAACCGCAGATTAGGTAGAATGGAAGGCAAAATTCGTGAACTAAAAAAAAAAAAAAACTAAGAAATTACACAGAAGGCAGCAGAGATGGACAGAAAAATGAAAAACGTGAAGGAAAAGTTAAGAGAGATGGTGACCAGAATGACTAATGCCAGGACTAACTGGCGTTCTATAAGGAGAAAATAGACTAAAGAGAGGAAATATTCTTAGAGATGGTGGCTGAGAATTGTCCAGAAGCAACGAATGACAGGAGTCCTCATCTTCTATCATTAATGTAAGCTGGATGACAAAGGAATAATATTTTAAATGTCTAAGAACAAATAACTAGCAAACTAAAATTTATACTTAGCCAGACTAGCATTTAAAAGTCAGAGCACCCCCCCCAAATAAATTTTAAAAAATAAAAATAAAAGTGAGAGTACCCATGGAATGAGAGAAAATATTTCCAAACCATGTATCTGATAAAGGACTTGTATCCAAAACATGTAAGAACTCTTACCACTTAATATCAAAAAGACAATCCAATTTAAAGATGAGTAAAGGAATGGAAAGACATTTCTCTGAAGAAGAGATACAAATAGCCAATATACATATGAAAAGATGTTCAACATCATTAGTCATTAGGGCTTGAGACCTTTTTTTTTTTTTAAACTACGGAGGTACAATTCACATACAGTAAAATCCACCCATTTAGAGTGTACAGTTGCTAGGTTATATGGTAACTTCATATGTAACTTCTTGAGGAACCAGCTACTTTCTTCCAAAGCAGCAACATCATTGACAGCCCCAGTTTCTGAGGGTTCCAATTTCTCCACATCCTTGTCAATACTTGTTGCCTCTTTTTTTTGGTTTGGTTTGGTTTTGTTATTGCCTCTGTGTCTGAAGGTCTATGCAGAGTAGCATTAAATCTTGCTTTTACTTTATTTGTATTGTAGGGTCTGTGATCTCTATGTGGGGTTTACAGAGGTGGCAAACAAAAGACTCTTCTCTCTGTTCACCCTTCAGAATTAGGGTGACGCTAAAAAGCTCCCCAGGGTTCATTACTAGAGAAGTTTCTCTGAACGTGTGGAGTACTCAATATTTAAAAAAGCTTGATATAACCCATACCCTCCCTCTCATTAAGGTTCCTAGGTGAACTGAAATGTCAAGTGATTTAATTTTGACTAGAATTATTTAAGCTGCTGAAGCATAGAGAATGCACAGCCTTGGGGTTGTATCACCACCTTAGAGCACAAACCTTAGAGCATACAGTAGATATTGAAGTGAATGAATACATTATTATTAGTTCTCACTTGTTAATCAGCACCTCTAATTGGCCAATTGGGGGATCAACAAAATTGAAACGTGGATTTACGGATGAGGCTAGTTTAAAGAGTCCTTAGTGTCGGAAGAGTGGGAACCCCTGCCTTTGGGGAACCCACATGTGTGGCCTGTCCCCAGAGTTACTCCTTGGGTAAGACTGATGGGAAAGCTCCTCTTCTAAGTCCGTTGCCTTCCCTTGGACCTCTGCTCTCACTGTGCCCCTGATCTGGCCCCAGATATGCTCAACCCCTAGACGCCTGGTGTCCCATAGCACTATCCATCTCCCCCCAACCCCATTCCCCACCCCCTCCACTGTCTTATTCCCCTCCCCTCCCCATGATCTAACATAGCTTTCTGGTGTCCTAAAACGAGTTAATCTGACATTCCTGCAAATGTGTAAATGATGTCCATTTGTGTTAGAATCCTTTTCATCCCCTATCTACACCCCACTCCACCCCATCTGTATGATTTTCCTAGGGCTGCCATAACAAAGTACCACTAAAACAACAGATATTAATTCTCTTATGCTCCCTCTGAAAGCCCTAGGGTAGAATCCTTCCTTGCTTCTTCCAGCTTCTGGTAACCCAAGCCTTCCTTGACTTGTGGCAGCTTAATTCCAATCTCTCCCCGTCTTCGCATGGCCATCTTCCCTCTGTCTGTCTGTGTCCAGATTTTCCGCTTCACAGAAGACACCAGTCATTTTCCAAACAAGTACTGTGCTCTTCGGTGGAACAAGAAGTAAGTGAATTGCTTGCCTTCAAAGAATTTACAGTCTGAGATTTTCCTTGATTTAATGTGACTTTCTCAACAAGGCAGTGCAAAAAGGGATAGGAGGCCATATGTATGATTAAGGGATAGGAGACCATTTGTATGACTCTCTGAGTTTGGTGCTGCAAAACTCAGCCTTGTTTGATCAAGTATGGGTGTGAGGAGCTGAAACAGGGTATCAGATCCCTGGAGGTGGAATGGGACAAGGACCTTTTCTGTCTTGTTTACTGCTACATCCCCAACACCCAGGACAACTAGCCTCTGGCATGTAACATAAGAAGAATAATAATAGTGGTGATAATAAGAATAAAATCTAACCCACATCTATTGAGCCAAACACTGCCTAAACCTTTGCCTACCTAATTTCTTCTAATCCTCAGAAGGTCTTCTGGGGGGAAGCACCATCACTCCCACTGAGACACAACTAATGAGAAAACTGGGCCTCAGGGAGATTTAAGTACTTATCCAAGGTCACCCTGTCAATAAGTAGTGGAGTTGAGCTGGAAGCTGCGACTCTTAACCGGGAAATACAAACAACAACAACAAAAAAGAAATCCAGTCCCAGTACTCATTGACCATTCAGCACAAGACCTGGCGGGTTTATTTCTCATTGTGATCTAATATATGGAAGTTTTATTTATTTATTTATTTGTTTTAAAGATTTTATTTATTTATTTGACAGAGAGTTAGCAAGAGCAGGAACACAAGCAGGGGGAGTGGGAGAGGGAAAAGCAGACTCCCCGCCGAGCAGGGAGCCCGATGTGGGGCTCCATCCCAGGACCCTGGGATCATGACCTGAGCCGAAGGCAGATGCTTAACGGCTGAGCCACCCAGGCGCCCTTATTTATTTATTTATTTTTAAGATTTCATTTATTTATTTGTCAGAGAGAGAGAGAGAGAGTGAGAGCACAAGCAGGGGGAGCTGCAGAGGCAGAGGGAGAAGCAGATTCCCTGCTGAGCAGGGAGCCCTACGTGGGGCTTGATACCAGGACGCTGGGATCATGACCTGAGCCGAAGGCAGATGCTTAACTTACTGAGCCACCTTTATTAGGCGTCCCTACTAAATGGAAGTTAATTAATAAGTTGTTTATAGGTCAATTTCATGTGAGTTTTATTCACAGTGAGTTATTATATTAACCATATGTTATACATTTTAAATTAATTTTTACCTTTTTATTACTTATGTGAGCTATATGTAAATTTAAGTGATAAGGCCCAGAGCCTTATCAACCAAAAGTATGACTATACTATCAAGCTTCTAGACCTGGAAGTTGAATAATTGGAGGGTAAGAGGGAGGAAGGGTCCTAAAAGCGAGTAGTTCAGCCTCCAAGATGCCTTGCCCAGTGCTTATTCTTAGTGATGCTTAATAAATAGTTGTTGAATAAATGAGTATAAAAAAGAGGAAAATAGTCATCAACAAAATTAAAGCAAATAGATAGGGAAATTTTTTTTATACAATAATACAATAGGAAAGGGCTCAACTTCTTAATATAGCAAGAACTTGGAAAATTGATAAGAAAAACAAGAAATCTTTTTTTTAAGTTTTATTTATTTAAGTAATCTCTACACCCAATGTGGGGCTTGAACTCACAACCCAGAAATCAAGAGTTGCATGTTCTTCCGACTGAGTCACCCAGGCACCCCAACAAGAAATCTTTTTTTTTTTTTTTTAGATTTTATTTATTTATTTGACAGAGAGAGACACAGCCAAAGAAGGAACACAAGCAGGGGGAGTGGGAGAGGGAGAAGCAGGCTTCCCACTGAGCAGGGAGCCCGATGCGGGGCTCGATCCCAAGACCCTGGGACAATGACCTGAGCCAAAGGCAGATGCTTAACAACTGAGCCACTCAGGCGCCCCAAGAAATCTTTAATAGAAAAATGATGGTGCCAATTCCATGCCTCTTCTGGAACTTAGCATATGAATTTTAAAAGAGAGCATGGGGACACATGAGGATAAGTGGACTGCAGGTGTGTGAGAAAGGAGACTTCATCAGAAAATGCAAGGAGCCTAGCAGCAGAGCTGGGTTTGACCTTTTTCAGACAAGCAGGAGGGCAGGAGAGAGACTGCTGTGTGTTCTGACAGGATGATTAGATGTCCCAGGTTGGGAAAAGCAGCCAGAAGAATCAGATGAGCTTCCTGCTTTGGGAGCAGGAATATGACTTTCCTGAGAAGGGGTTAGAAGGTGAGCCCATCCTTCGGGGAGGAAATCCAGCTCCGGTGGTGGACAGCAGCCTGGGGGGAGAAGACAACATCCTCCCCGGAGCTAGGACCAGCCCTGCTTGCCCTGATAAGTCAGGGGAGCCCAGCCTCGGGAGTAAGGTTTGTTGAAATCTGGGCTCTGATGAGAGCAGCAACTTCTCATTCTTGTGTGGCACAGGAAAACGTCCTTTCCTTGGTCGATCAGGCAATGCAACTTGGGAGCTTAGCAATGCAAGGTTGGTTACTGGGCTTGGTTCCAGGCCATGTCTTGTCTCCAGATTGTGGAATGATTTCGACTTCATGCCCTTCCCACCAGGGGCCTCATAAATGATGTCTCATCCTCAGGGGATAATTTCACAACACATTCCCTCTGTGGGAAGAGGCTGCTCAGGTGTGCTGGCCTCTGGGAACATGGGGGGTACTTCCCTCCTTTCCTGGCTTGGCAGAAGTAAGGGAACAGCAGGTAGCCCATGTCCACTATTTACTGGGTGATTCACTAATCCAACCAAAGCACTTGAGCTTCCTGTAGTGACGAGTCCCGCACACAGTTTCAGGTACACAAAACAACAACAGTCACATGCCTCTTGACTAAGTAACCTGTACCTGGAGGCTCTGAAAGGCACGCACCCAGGCACTCTGGGGTAGCAGGAGTCACACTGACAACGAGAACATCAACAGGCTGAGAGCCACTGATAGTGTGAAGGTTCCTGAGTGTGTACACCCCTGTCCTGATGCACACACACACACAGACCCCTGGGCTCTGCATGTCCTGTTACACACGAAGCTCAATCTTCTGGGGGCCCCCCATTTTGCATGAGTCCCTAAGCTGACGTTTTCTTTTCTGTGAAAGGAGATTCTCTACATCCTTTTCTTTTTCTTTTTCCTTGACTTCTCCCTGTTTTGCAGAGACAGAAGAGGCAGGGGACAGCTATGAATTTATTCCAGAAGTCAGAGGACAAGAGGCTGACAGGACGCCATAATAGCACTGAGTTAATCCGCCAAAAGGAACATTAGAGCATTACACAGCTCAGTCTGTTTTATTTTATTTTATTTTATTTTAAAGATTTTATTTATTTATTTATTTGACAGAAAGAGAGCAAGAGAGGGAACACAAGCAGGGGGAGTGGGAGAAGGAGAAGCAGGATTCCCACTGAGCAGGGAGCCTGACATGGAGCTCTACCCCAGGGCCCTGGGATCATGACTTGAGCTGAAGGCAGATGCTTAACGACTGAGCCACCCAGGTGCCCAGTCTGTTTGTTTTAATGGAGAGAACCTTGAGGCTGGAGAGAGGAAGAGATTTGCCCATTGCTCTGGGCTGGGCAGTGGCCCAGCCTGGGTTTGATGATGTGAGTGGGATAGGCAGAGAGGGTAAGAGTTTAGTTTACCTAAAGTATTTAGTGAGCTACGGGGGCTCACTGATCTTTACTGCCTGTGTGTGATAAGAGACTGATTGATCAATAGATAACCACTGAGCATTTGGTTTGTACAAGGCACAGATTAAAAAGATAATATATTTTGGGGGGTACCTGGGTGGCTCAGTCGATTAAGCATCCAACTCTTGATATTGGCTCAGTTCTTGATCTCAGGGTCTTGATCTCAGGGTCATGAGGTCAAGCCCCACATTGGGCTCCACACTGGGCATAGAGACTACTTAAAAAAAAAAAGGGGGTGCCTTTTTTAAGAAGGATCAGTCGGTTAAGCATCTGCCTTCGGTTCAGGTCATGATCTCAGGGTCCTGAGATTGAGCCCCACATCGGGGTCCCTGCTCAACCAGGAGTCTGCTTCTCTCTCTCTCTGTGATCTCTGTCGTTGTTGCTCTCTTGCAAATAAATAAATAAAAATCTTTTTAAAAAAAGATAATATATTTTTAAATCTTAAAAGAACCCTTCCTCTCAAAGTGGTTACAATGTAACAGTGGAAATAAATGAATAAGTAAAATGTTCGTAATACTTTTTTTTCATTTGTAATAATTTTTAAGAACAGTACAGGAGGTTCTCGAGACAGAACATGCTTATCAGTTGAGAGGCAACACATTGAATGCTATGACATCAGGAAGTGATACTTCAATATACAAAAGAACTAGAGTTGGGGGACTAGGGAGGTTGGCAGGGCCCAATGAGAGAGACTGAGTGGATTTAGCTGCCTTTCAGGACCCATCAGGCTTGGGGCGGAGGGTTGGGAGGCTTGGGAGGTTGGAGTTGGGTGAAGGGAAGGACTCAGGACAGCCTGGGCCATCACCGCTATGGGGAAGGGACAGAAGAATTCTGACCAGACTGTCATTCCCAACAGCAGCTTCTGCCCTTCTTGGCTGGGATAAGAGGCAGCAGGGCAGCCCCCTTGCCCTCCACTAGCGGACTCGGAACAGAGCCATGCAGTTAGTCGGCTGGCAGCAGAAATGTCTGGGCATCTGTGTCTGGGGGAAAGGTGTCAGCCTGACAGGAAGAGAGAGAATGTGCCCGTGTGTACACATATATGTAACGTAGGGCATGTGTGTGTGTAGCCACACACAGAAGAGGGGGGAAGTAGGTGTTGCAATTATGAATGAAAATAGCACAGAAGTCAGGAGAACCCCATTGCCTTCCAGGCCCTCCACCTCAACTTCCATCTCCCTGATATGACAGCAAGACACCCGCCCCCTCTTGGAGCTCCTGCAGCCACTTGCCAAGCAGCAGGAAGCTCACTCTGCTCCGTGCCTGGCTGGGTCACACCTGACCTGAGCTCCCCACTCTCAGTCCACTGTGATCGCCAAGACAAGAGGACAGGAAAAAAGACTTCCTCTGGGTCTTAATATTTAATAATTTTATGATTCCATGAAGGAAAGAGGAACAAAATGTCCACACGCAGATTTATCCTAATTGTTGGATGGACATAACTTAGTGGAGAGAACAGAAAGAGAAAACTTTTTGAAATCTATGTTTTTGTTTTTTGAAGTGGTACTCAGCTTTTATTTTTTTATTTTTTATTTTATTTTATCATGTTATGTTAGTCACCATACATCATTAGTTTTTGGTGTAGTGTTCCACGATTCATTGTTTGCGTATAACACCCAGTGCTCCATGCAGTACGTGCCCTCCTTAATACCCATCACCAGGCTAACCCATCCCCCACCCCCCTCCCCGAAATCTATGCTTTGAGTTAGTTTCCCTTTTGATTATTTTTACCTACAGAAATCGAGGACTAGATAGTCCACAGCCTTTGTTAAGATGAGGAAACAGGGTCTCTTCACCCTAAATTTTCCTAGGCTTTTTTTTAAAGGTTTTATTTATTTATTTGTCAGAGAATGAGCAAGAGCACAAGCAGGGGAATGACAGGCAGAGGGAGAAGCAGGCCCCTGCTGAGCAGGGAGCCCATGCAGGGCTCAATCCCAGGACCCTGAGATCATGACCTGAGCCGAAGGCAGATGCCTAACCAACTGAGCCACCCAGGTGCCCCAGGACACTTTTTTTTTTTTAAGATTTTATTCATTTACTTGTCAGAGAGAGAGAGCACAAGCAGGGGGAGCGGCAGGCAGAGGGAGAGGGAGAAGCAGGCTCCCCACTGAGCAAGGAGCCGGACTTGGGACTCAATCCCAGGACCCTGGGATCATGACCTGAGCCTAAGGCAGACGCTTAATGACTGAGCCACCCAGGCGTCCCTCCTAGGCTTTTTCATTCACTTGCTTTTTCAAAATTTATTGAATTTTTCTTCTTACCATATATGTTTATAGTGGGAGATTGGACACTACAGGAAACTATAAAACTAATTCATAACCTACCACTCACCCACTTTAAGAACTTCCACAGGCCCTAGACATGCCTTACATGGGCTGGATGCCTCCAGCCCATTAAAACACACCCATATGCCACATTTAAAGTTACTGAGTTGAGTTGAAATTGTCTAGTTGACATAATGTCATATTTTGGGGACCTTTGATTAAGTGCTTATTCATTTTAATTTTGCCTCTTAAAAAATCTTGAAGCAATGTGTTTCCTTTTCCATATCTCACACATGTTTGAGAGTCCTTGAAAAGTCTATGGGCCCCTGGCACTGAGCCTTTGTGACGAATGAATTAAAAGGGCCTGCCCAGTGAAAACTAATGTCAGTGTTAATATTTCAGAGTATATCCTATCAGTCTCTCTATCTATTTGTATCATGGTTAATGTATATGGTGCATATAGTTTTGAATACCATGTTTTCTAACACTGCATTGTTCATCTAGGATTTCCCAAATGCGGCTTGGGGACAGAGATCCATTGTGCCTTTGGTACTCACTCCTGCCCATGCTGCAGCTTCTTACTGAAGGTTCTGGAACCACATGCCTCTGAGGTAGAAACGCTTAGAGACAACTCATTTCCCTCAGCCCTGTGTTTCACAGAAAAGAAAAAACTGAGGCCTGAAAAAGCAACTTGTCCCAGGTCACTAGGTAGTCAGCACCAGAACCACACTCAGAATTGAGGCCCCTGGCCCAGGTAGGGGGTAAAGGAGCCTCTGTTTGCATTGGGTGCCCTTTGCCCATCTTTTGGAACTGGCTCTACCTTCCATGGGCACCTTCCTCTGGTGCCCTGCACTGCCCTAGTCTCCCCACTCACCCCCACCCCATAGCTGCCACTGCTCTTGACCCAATTTCCCCATCCCAACTCCCCTGGCAGTTTTCCCCTTGTTGCATATCTGCTGTGGTCACAATGTTGCACAAGCAATTAATTTACAAAATGTCAGTTTACATTTTTAAAGTTTTTCTCTAATTATAAAAGTAACACATGCACCTCGCAAGAAAATTTGGGGGAAAAAAAATCTCATAACCATATCACCCAGAAATAATCATTGTTAAGATGTTGCACAACAATTACAAAGAAATAAAACCAATCATGGAGGAGCTGTTCTTCTTCTTAAAAAAATAGTTATTCATTCAATAAGTATTTGTTGAGCACCAATATTACATGCCAGGCAATGCTCTGGGTTTAGGTACGTAGTAATTGACAAAATAGTCCAAATCCTTGTCCTCAAGGAGCTACCTACTAGTGAGGGAAGAAAGAGGATTAACAAATAAATATAAAAGAGGTTTGGTGATATTGAGTCCTATGAAGAAAACATGAAGCAGAGTAAGGGAGAGGGACAGGTGGGGGTCTGTTTTATATAGGACAATTAGGAAGGCCTCCCTGAGAAATGACATTTGATCAGGGTCCAGAAGGAAGTGAGAGAGTGAGCCATTCATTCATGCATCCATTTATTCCATAAATATTTACTGAACATGTTTCAGACACTGAGGATAGAGTAGAGAATAAAAGAGATAATCCACTCTGGGCCACTGGTCCACCTGCTCTGCTCCACCCAATGACTTGAAGACCCAGTTGTTCAAAAGGGAACAGAAAGAGCTTCCCTGAACATTTTAATAAAGACTTAAAGTGTCTAAAATTAATCAATATCGCCCTTCCTCCCCAATAAGACTTGTTCCACTTTTCTCCGCTCACTGTTCCCAACTTAAATGTTTACCTTTTTTGTTTGTTTGTTTATCTGGTTATTTTTACTTGGCCAAAGTAATCACTATTATTAAAAAGAGTTTTGTTTTTGTTTCATTTTGTTTTGTTTTTAACTTTTTTTTTTTCTAAAGATTTTATTTATTTATTCATGAGAGAAAGAGAGAGAGAGAGAGGCAGAGGGAGAAGCAGGCTCCCAAGGAGCAGAGAGCCCGATGCGGGAGTCGATCCCAGGACCCTGGGATCATGACCTGAGCCGAAGGCAGACGCTTAACCATCTGAGCCACCCAGGCGCCCTGTTTTTAACTTTTAAAACTTTTTATTTTGAAATGACTTTGGACTCAAAGTGGCAGGGCAGTAGAAACAATTCCCACGTACTTCCCTGGGGTTAGGATCTTGGGTTTTCATGTTGTGATGCTCAAGCCAGGGCGTTTGCACTGATACAGCTCTGTTCACGAACCCACCATCTCCTTCAGGTTCCATCCATGTTCGGGTGCTGTCTCTTCCCGCAGAGGACCGCTCCGATCTCCCACACTGCGCTCTGTTGCCGTGTGTCCTACTCTGCTCTAGTCTGGAAAGATAGTTTTCAGGACTCATAATTTGTTTTCTCACCATTTCTTCTTGAATCTCAGTATTTTCTTCTGGGTTCAGGTTTCTTTTTACACGCTTGAAAAGTTTCCTTAGTAAGGGTTTATAGTGGTTAATTCTGTTTTTGTTTGTCAGCTGAAGATGACAAATGTTCTCCACATTTGCCTTCCTTTTTAAAAAATCACAGCTTTATTAAGATCTCGTTCACATGCCAAAATTCACCATTTTGGGTGGCTCAGTCGGTTAAGCGTCTGCCTTCGGCTCAGGTCATGATCCCAGAGTCCTGGGATCGAGCCCCACGTCTGGCTCCCTGCTCTGCGGGGAGCCTGCTTCTCCCTCTGCCTGCTGCTCCCCCTGCCTGTGCTCTCTCTCTCTCTCTGATAAATAAATAAATAAAAATCTTTAAAAAAAATAAAGTGTACAGTTCAGTGGTGTAGAGTATATTTACAGAGTTGTGCAACCAGCACCACTGTCTAATTTTAGAACATTTTCATCATCCCAGGAAGAAACCCTGTACCCATTAGCTGTCACCCCTCATTCTCCTCTCCCTCCAGCCCCTGGCAACCACTAACCTACTTTCTGTCTCTATAGACTTGCCTATTCTGAACATGTCACTGAAATGGAATCATACAATATGTGTCCTTTTGTGTCTGACTTCTTTCACTTAACATAATGTGTTCAAGGTTCACCCATATTATAGCATGTATTAGTACTTAAATTTTATGGTTGAATAATATTCCATTGTACCACATTTTGTTTACCTATTCATCAGTTGATGTACATTTGGGTTGTTTCCACTTTTTTGGCTATTATATATAGTACTGCTGTGAATATTTGTAGTAAGTTTTTTGTGTGAACATATGTCTTCAGTTCTCTTGGGTATATACTTCAGAGTAGAATTGTTGGATAATATGGTAGCTCTGTTTAACTTTTTGAGGAACTGTCAAACGGTTTTCCACAACAGCTGACCATTTTACATTCCCAACAGCAATGTGTAAGGGTTCCACATCCTCACCAACACTTACTTTATTTTCTTTTAAATTAAATTCTCTCTCTATAGATATCCGTCCTAGTGGGTAGGAGGTGGTATCTAATTTTTTTTAAATTTTTATTTATTTATTGGAGAAAGAGAGAGAGAGGGAGAGAGGGAGAATCTCAAGCAGACTCCCCACTGAGCGTGGAGCCAGATGTGGGGCTCAATCCCAAAGACCTGAGATCATGACCTGAGCCAAATCAAGAGTAGGGACGCTTAACCAATTGAGTCACCCAGGTGCCCCGTTGGTATCTCATTTTGCACATCCTATCTTGGGAGTCTGTTTTTAACACAAACTGTAGCATATTATACACACACTATACACTTGGTTTTCCCACTTAATATATTATGGAGATCATGTCAGTATGTACAAAACTGCTTATTCTTTTGGCAGGCGTTATGGTAACCCACTGCAGGAATGTGCAATCCCGGTACTGGTCATTTACTTAACCAGTTCCTACTGATAGGCTGCTCTGTTTCTTCCCAATCTTTTGTATTACAAACAGTGCCTCTATCTACTCTGTTCTCCACATGCAGGAAGTTGTCTGTAATGATCATTTCTCGAAGTGAAATTCTAGGTTAAAGGGCAATATACATTCTTTTGGTTTTGTTTTTGTTTTAAGATTTTATTTATTTATTTGATAAAAAGAGAGAGACAGGGAGAGCACAGAGGGAGAGTGAGAGGAAGCAGCAGACTCCCCGCTGAGCAGAGAGCCTGATGCGGGGCTCCATCCCAGGACCCTGGAATCATGACCTGAGCCGAAGGCAGATGCTTAACCGACTGAGCCACCCAGGCGCCCCCATTCTTTTGTTTTTATAGCTATAACTGAACTGATTCCATAGAGAGTGTACCAATTTATACTCACCAGCATTGCAAAGACATGTCCTTTAAATGGACCCAGAATCATAAGATCAAATTTGTGAGGATATTGTCTTAGTGTGGTACTCCCATGTGGGCTGACTATAGAAGCACTTTTTTTTGAGGGGCTTGGGATAAGGATATGGTTCATAAAGAGCTTTCCTTGATTAGCAGTTCCCCAGGAGGAGGTAGACCCTGAAGAGGATTTGTCTTGGGGTCCTATCTACCCTTCTTTGGTGGAACAATGGGGATTCACTGAAGATGCTGGGTAAGATAATCATTTGTTCAAATAGTTCTCCAATCAATAAATATTTATTGAAAGCCTACTATGTCGTGCTAGGTGCTAGAATGAAATGAAGACAAAATCAGACTAGACACTCCTTTCACTGATGTTTTCAGGCTTTTTAGGGGGAAGCGGACATTAATATAACTAAGCGTAAGGTAACTAATAGTGAGGGAAATGTATATCATGTCATTGCAGCCTGTAGCAAGGGTCTGAGGGTCAGCAATGGGTTCCCAGAGGAAATATGTTTTTGTTTTGTATTGGTATTTTTTTTTAAGATTTTATTTATTTCAGAGAGAGAGGGAGAGTATGTGTGAGAGAGAGAGAGCACACCTGAGCCATTCAGGCAGCCCAAAGAAACATGTTTGAATTGAGATAAGAAGGATGAGTAAAAGACTAGCTGAAGGGAAAAAGCGTGGTTAACAAATAAAGTAGGGAGGTACTAATACCTACTACACATGGCTGCTAAGGGAATTCAGTTAAACAATATTATGTAAGGCATTTAGCAAAATGCTTGGCATGTGTCAGTTACTTGGTGAATGCTGACTTTGCTTCCAGTTTCCCATTCACTCATGGTGAATGCTAAAATTCCAGATCCCCAAACAGATCATTGTCACCCTAGCTATGCTCTTACTTCGTTTTCTCTCTCTTTCTCTACCTCTGGGCTCCCAAGCACTGCAGTCCATTCACAGTAGTCTACCTTAGGAGCTAATTAGATTAGTAACCACCATTTATTTTGCCCTTAGTCTATACTAAGTACTTTGCATTCATTATTTAATCTTCATCACAGTCTTAGTAGGTTAGAACTATTATTACTCCCATTTTAAAAGGAAGAACTGAGGCAAGCAGAGCCCAAGGACAATAGCAAGCAAATCGCAGAGCAGGACTCACGCTCAAGTCTGACTAATTTCTAACCACTACTCCTACAGTGCCTTGGGTTCATAGTTATCTTTTGCAGGTCTTATTTATCCAACTAGATGACAACCTGATTTAGGATAAGAATTTGCCCCTGGGGTGGGTGGGGGCTGGCCGGTTCAGTTGGTAGAGCATGTGACTCTTTAGAGCCCCACATTGGGTTTAGAGATTACTTCCAAAAAAAAAAAAAAAAATCTCCCTCTAAACGGTTTAGTAAGACAATAGCCATTCCTTGTCAAGCAGCTCCTATTTATTTACTTGTATATTATTTTCCCCATTTTACAGATTAGGAAACTAAAGCTCAAATAGATTAATTAACTTGGCCAAGGAGGTGGAAATGGGACAAGAATCCTGATTTAGATATGCCCCGTACCTACCCAAAGATGACAGCCAATAATCTTTGTACCTGATAGATGGGAAGTATAGGGCTATATTCACCCAAACCCTGGTTAATTTCAGCTGGCATGACATTTAGGTAATGACAGTGACTATGGGAGAGAGGGAATTGTTGGTGAGGTGCCCATCTCTTCCTTCTGGCTGTGTGAACGTAATTTAGAGCTCACAATAAACGGAGTCCCAAGGGTTATTGCGGAATTTCTGACACGCCAAACATAAGCTACTATGAACAAAGCCCCCTTTTGGGAGTTTTGTAGTCAATGACACAGATAATGTTAACACTCGTGGAATGTTTTCTATGTGCCAGGCACCATTCTTTGTGCTTTACAAGAATGAATTCATTTAATTTCTAGTTAAGGGCTGTTAGTATTCCATATAACATCTGAGGAAACTGAAGTACAGGAAGGTTAAAGGATTTGCCTAAAGCCCCTAACTAGCAAGTAGTGACCTTTGGGACATCTGGCAGACTCAGAGCTCTAGCATCTCCTGACAACAGTGCAAGAGTCACTGAGTCCACAAAAACAGACAAAACGCTAATATAAGGAAAGACCAAAAATTCCTGCGGGGTAAGTAGGCAAGTTAGTTTTTAAGTGCCTGCCTGCCGGCACGTCTCCATCCCCAATTTCTCCTTTCCCCACCCACTCCTACTGGAAAAGTAGACCGCGAGCTTGGAAAGTAGGGGAAAGGTCGCCGTTGTGATTTGGCTCCTCCCATCCTGCTCGTTGCGTCCTTTTCCCGCAAAATCGCAGACCCTGTGCAAGCTCCCCGGTTCTTGCCCATCCAGCCCCGGTACTTGACCGTGACACATGGAACCGCCAGCCCTACAGCTCTGTGGACCTGTCTAGAGTCAGCGGCCCCGGCGCTTTGGTCCACTGCCCTCCTCCTCCCCAAGAGGAAAGCATGAAACCGCTGACAGCCTTCCGGCGTGGAGGTTCCTTCCCAGCGTCTCCCCAGGACTCTATTTTCTGAGATCCGCCATTGGCTGCTTTCACAGCAGACCGTCTACATTTCTCCGGTTTCACGGGGAGGGTTTGCGTAGTAAGGCTTCCCAGCTCCCAGATCTGGGTATGAAGCTGGCTGCTCACCTCCTAGCTCTTTGGTTCGATCTGAAAGTATCTAAAAATCATCTAGTGGCCCCATTTTAGGTGAGAAAACAGGCCCAGTGGGTACAAAGTGAGTTGTCCGTGTGCAGTCAGGCACAGACGCCAGGGCCAGCTGGGTATTTCACCTTTTCTTTTCTTTTTTCTTTTTTTTTCTTTTTTATTTTTTTTTATTTTTTTTAAAGGTTTTATTTATTTATTTGAGAGAGAGAGAATGAGAGAGAGCACATGAGAGGGGGGAGGGTCAGAGGGAGAAGCAGGCTCCTCGCCGAGCAGGGAGCCCGATGCGGGACTCGATCCAGGGACTCCAGGATCGTGACCTGAGCCGAAGGCAGTCGCTTAACCAACTGAGCCACCCAGGCGCCCTTTTTTTTTTTTTTTTAAAGATTTTATTTATTTATTTGACAGAGAGAGACACAGCGAGAGAGGGAACACAAGCAGGGGGAGTGGGAGAGGGAGAAGCAGGCTCCCTGCAGAGCAGGGAGCCCGATGCGGACTCGATCCCAGGACCCTGGGATCATGACCTGAGCCGAAGGCAGTCGCTTAACCAACTGAGCCACCCAGGCGCCCTATTTCACCTTTTCTTACACATGACAAACTCGTAGAAAGCAGAACTTAGTACGATGTAACAGGTTCTCGCCATTGCAGTGATACCAAGGGCAAATTAAACCTCAGGACTTTGAATGGGAGGGTGGGGGGCGGTGCCTGGAATCTTGGTACTTCTAGAAAGTGAAAGTCAGCTCTTCAGTCGGGGGAATTTAAATACTGGGGGTGGGGATCTGATGCCTTCTGGCAATCTGTGCTTTGTTGGAAGGTCTGGTGATGAAGCCCTTCTCTGCGGTCCCGCCTTCCTCTGGCCTGAGGGCTTTTGGATTTGGACACTTCAGGTGTGTCTCCAATCCACTTGGTATGGGGGTAAATGTGCTGATTCCCTCCAGTTTCCTGCAGCAGAAAGAGGCAGTCTATGTTAACACATACGCTAGTCCTACTGCCGACCTCAGTGACTCAGAGCCCCAAGGTGTGTACTTTCTGGAAACAGGTCAGACTGGCAGCGCAGCGCAGTGGCCCAGACCTCGGACCTCCCCCACCTGGGGGCGGGGCCGCGAACGTGCGTCAGGCCCGGTACGTGCGGCCCGAGTGCGCGTGCGCGGCTCCGGGGCGGGGCCGGGGCTATAAGTGGGCGGCGTGGGCAACGTCGTTCTGCTCCTCTTTCCCGAGGGTTCCGCCGTTATACTCAGAGAATCGTCTGGGCTGCGGTTTAACACTAATCGGGAGCTGACTCTTCGGACTCCTGCACTACCCTCTGTTACAGCGAGCGGACCGCTCCTGGCCCTTCCTCCTGGAGGTGAGCGGCCCTGTGGGCTTCCCCGCCTTCCCGCGCCCATTCCCCAGGCTGCGTTGCCCCGCGGGCCGCCTCGGGTTCCCGAGCTCGGGCCGCGCCTCCCGGACTCCTGCTCCTCGCTCCGTCGCCACCTGGGTCCGGAGTCAGCCGCTCCAGCCCTGTTTTCAGGGATGACCCTGTGTTCCATGTGGCTCTCCCCATGCTCTCAAGTGCTGGGTTGGGCGTCCCAGTCTTGCCCTCCCAGAGCACCCTTTCTGTCACAGCACTTGGCGTGTTGTGTGTGTGCTAACTGCCTAATTTCTTGCCTAGATCGAAAGCCCCATGAGGGCAGGGTTCATGTCTACCGGACCCCGTATGGCCCTAGTACCTTCCTGGGTGCCTAACACATCGTAGGTATTCCGGGTGTATTTGTTAAATAAGTGAGCTTGATAGATTTGACTGTCTTGGAATTATTTTGGTTTTATCAAAAAGTTTACGATTGGGGCACCTGGGTGGCTCAGTTGGTTAAGCGACTGCCTTCGGCTCAGGTCATGATCCTGGAGTCCCTGGATCGAGTCCCGCATCGGGCTCCCTGTTTGGCGGGGAGTCTGCTTCGCCCTCTGACCCTATCCCCTCATGTGTTCTTTCTCTCTCATTCTCTCTCTCTCAAAATAAATAAAATCTTAAAAAAAAAAAAAAAGTTTACGATTAACTGGAACCTGACAGATGTGAGGAGAACCTCTAGGCAGGTGGCTTTCTTAGGGGCATGTGCCTACCTTCCCCCTCAAAAACAAAGACTCCGTTCAGGAAGGGTTTTGGTCCCTGGACTGTGGCACGGGGATTGTGCATTGCACCTGGCAGAAGTAAAAGGTTTACTTTAGAAGAAGTAAAAGTTTTAAGGAGTGCTCTTGAATTAGTCCAAGAAGCAAGACTAGCTCTGCAGCCACAGAGTTTACAGTGTAAATATGCTTCTACTGGTCCCTGTCTCCCTGACTGGCTGAGCCTCACCCTTAGTTCCATGGGAAGACAGAAGTCAGGCCTGGATGCATGCATATCCCAAAAGGCTGTAGATTAATCTCACCTCTCTTTCCTCAGTATCCAGAGGCCTTCGAGAAGTGAAGACAGCTCTACTGCTCTACAGAGGAGTGGGGTCATTTCAGCCATGAAGCCTGTGTTGAACCTCTATCTCTTAGGTGTGGTGCTGACCCTGCTCTCCATCTTCGTTAGACTAATGGAGTCCCTGGGAGGCATACTGGAGAGCCCATTGCCTAGGAGCTCCTGGACCACCAGAGGTCAACCAGCCAGCACAGAGCCCCCGAGGGCGTTCCAGACAATCCATCCAGAGGGGTGTGATAAGACCTCTCTCCACCAGCTGTAATCTTGGAACACTGGCCTAAACACATCCAGGCAGTTGTCTAGTTGCTGGGCAGGAAAGCTCAGAACATCAGTGTTACCAGAACTGTTAACAGGCTCTTGAAGGGCCTCTCCATCTGGATGTTCCTTGCCCTGGAAAAAGGGCCTAATATACAGGTGTGAATGGATTGCCTATGACTGCAATGGAATGATGTCACGCTCTCCCCAGGGTCTGCTGTACGCTCTGGTGTCCTTGGCAACATGGCTCTGATGCCTCTTAGATAGGGACTTGCGCTTCATATTCAGCAGTTGGGAGATGGTGTCGTTTTCATCTCTGCGTTGTCAACATCTGCCAAGAGTTCCTTGGGGCTTGGGTGTCTTGTGGTCAGTTTATGTGGAGGTCAGCTTCTCTCCCATGAGAGCTTGTCTGTGTGTGGACAGTAGTTGAAGTGTGGTGTATGGGTTGGCTGTAGGGAGGGGGATGATGAAATAGTCAAGTGTCCACCTCTCATTGTTTCACATGGTAAAGTACTTTCTCCAACACAGCATGTATGCATGTATATTGATCGGAAGGGGGCAGTGGGATGACAAAGCCCGCTCAAGATGCCATTATGGCCACCATGTGGCTTAAATGAAATTTTCTAATGAAATAAAAATTGAATATATATTTCTAGTATGTGTCATATTGACCTCTGCCCTTGAAATTAGTGATAGGAAGGGTCTTAATCCTAGATTTGGGGTTTGACATCTTAAAAACTCAGGAGCAGAAAAGTACTTAAAACACTTCGTTTAAAACATCATGTAGGGGCACCCGGGTGGCTTAGTCTTAAACTGACTGAATCTTGATCTCAGGGTCGTGAATTCAAGGCCCTCATTGGGCTCCACACCGGGCACAGAACCTACTTAAAAAACAATAAAAAATAAAACATAATGTAAATAAATCTGAATTTGGAGGCAAGGGCAGTTGGGTCTGCCCTGAATCCACCAGTTTTCTGAGCCTGGGCCAAGAATATTCTAGTCCTCTCTTGACTCTCCATTTCAAAAGAAAAATGATTTTCTTCTAGCACCCCCACCTTCAGTTTCCGGGGGAAAGAGGACTATCAGCCCAGTAGGCTTTTTTTCCTCTCTACTGCTGTTACCCATCAGAATGAGTGCTCAGTTTTGATTGTTCTCCAGGTCAGCTGGTAAAATGTCCCACTTGACAGTTGTCTCTGCTCATTCCCAGATCTTTGTAGCTTGGCTTTTACACAGAAATGGAGGGTTTGGGCCTTTTTTTTTTTCCCTTGCCCATATCCACTACTCCATCCCCTACTCCATGTTCAAGTGCATTCACTCCTCTGCCCATGGTAATGTATCGGTTCACACACTCTTGATGTGTGTCATTTTATGTATGGGGAATTGGGTTTACTTTTGCCAAAGGGTACAAATGGTATGGTGCCTCTACTAAGCCATTTTGGCTTCCTGAGTTCTTGAGCCTAAGTGCCAACTACTCTAGAAGCCGGTGGTTTGGGCATCACTTCTATTTATTGCACTGTGGTAGTCACTAGTGCTGTTTAGCAAGTATTTCCAGCTTCCCACCTTCTGGGCATGTACAATCCGGCTCCCTGATCTCTGGATGGCGGGGGTAATGTGGCTCATCTCAGCACAGTACAATGAAAAATACAGTTGGCTTTTTATCTCGGATTTCAGGCACTTCGTGCCAGTAGCTATCCTAGAACATACTACTTAAATTTGATGTTTTCTCATTCTCACACTTCACCTCGTTTGGGGTGTTAACTTGAAGTGGGAGAGCTGCACCTTAAGGCCCTTTCCCCAGATGGTTTAATTGAAATGGTTTACAGGGTGCCAGAACCTTTGTGAGGTCTTCACTCTAAGACAATCTAATCTACTTGGAGATTTTAACAACAGATGTAATGGCCATACCACTGTTTTCCTCTTTCCTATGAATAGGGTGACCTGCTGTCCCCGTTTGCCTGGCAAAGGGATTTTCTGGGATGCAGTACTTTTCAGTGCTAAAACTGGGACAGGTCTGGGTGAACCAAGACAGGCCAGCAGTCATCCTACCTACAAAGCTGAGTTCAAAACGGCATTTGTCATTGCAAACATTTCTCAGTTTTATCTGTTAACCAGTTAGGGATGAGAAGTAGTTGCCTTTGTGAACCCTGCAAACCCACTGATTTCTCTTTACAGCCCTTGTGCCTGCTTGCGAGCTGGCCAGTTCAGTTCTTGTCTGAGCTAATCTTGGACTTCGTCAATGGCAACCAACAGTATCCAATTCAGGCTGCTAAAATTCTTTCCTCTGACTTTCTCTTAACTTCTTAGATAGATAGATCAAGTATGTCTTCCAAGTTACTGCAGGCAACAGTTTTACCAAATACTTTGCTACTTATGACGAGTTGCCCTCTTCCCATCTTTCAATAAGATCGCTTTGCTGCCTGCCCTCCAAGTAAGTTAATGTCACACATTCTGAAGTTTTTGTTGTTTTAAATACATATGCATCACCCACCTCTACAGTCCTATCTCCTTATCAGTCAAGGACACATTAGATTAGGTTCTCCTGCAGCAGCAACTCTGAATTCTCAGTAGCTTAAAACAGAACAGTTGCCTAAGGCTGTGCTCCCAGGAAGCAAAATTAGGGCCTAATCAGGGAATATTCCCTTCCTGCAGGGTAAGGGGCCTTCTTCCCATCTGCTCAGTGGCACATGGTGATTCCTAGGCTACTGTTTCTTGTTCCTCCCCTTTCCCCTTAGTGCATTCCTCTTGTCCTTGTTCCACCAATATTTATTAGATGGGTGGGGGCTTGTCTTTTTAGTTTAGAGTTCTCCACCTCAAGCCACTTTGGAAAGTGGTGTAGAGACTATTATGCATCACTCGGAGATTCTTTTTTTTTTTTTTTTAAAGATTTTATTTATTTATTTGAAAGAGAGAGAGAGAGCACAAGCAGGAGGAGTGGGAGAGGGAGAAGCAAGCTCCCGGCTGAGCAGAGAGCCCGACATGGGGCTCGATCCCAGGACCCTGGAGATCATGACCTGAGCCGAAGGCAGACGCTTAACCAACTGAGCCACCCAGGTGCCCCTCACTCGGAGATTCTTGAATTTGAACTTGATGTTGTAGCTGAAGGGAATTACTGAGTTGTCTTCTTTGGAGAGGTATGGTGAATGCAGAGGGGTAGTGAGCTGCAGGAGGGACGGTGAGCTGAATGGTTATTGACTAGAAGGATCATAGTGGTCTCCAAATATTTCTGCCCTTGCCTTTCAAGCACATAATAGAAGTGCACTTCCTGACACCTTTGTGGTTGGACAAGGCCATGAATTAGTTCTATTAGTTCTGGCCAATGAGTTGTGAGTAGAAGTAACTTGTGTCAGTTCTAGATTGGAACACCTAGATTCTAGATTGGAGCACTGGTTCAAAAACCTCCAAACCTTTCACCTTCTTTTTCCCTCCACTACAGTGACCAGCAATGCTCCAAATGGAACTCTTCCATTAATGTAGGTCTTGGAGTGAGGATGCCATGGAGTGGAGCCGTTGACTGATCCCTCATGAACATGTAGTGTAAATACGAAAGAAACCTCTGTTGTGTTAAGCTCCTGCAGCATAACTTGGCCTATTCTGACTGATACATTGCCTTCAGCACCTAGCGGCTACTGCGCATTGACTAAGATTTCATTACTACCTACCTCAGATAACATGCATTAGACAGTGTGTGTGTGTGGGGGGGGGACATGTAAACAAACCAATAATGTTTCATGGTTCTGTGATAGAAACGTGTATAGGACATGGGTATATAAAGTTATCTGCTGGCAGGAGGCAGATGGTAAAAGGAAAGCTTCTTAGAGGATCTGAATTTTAAAAAATGAACAGGTAACCACGTTCGGAAAGAGTTCCCTACTGGAGGGAACTGTGAGCAAGGACGTGGAGAGGAGCCCAAGCACAGCATATTTAGAAAGCTGCAAGTACAAACCTTCAATCTGTGTTACTAGCTTGAGGCCTTAGCTCTAGTGCCATCTAGTGGAATCTAAGGAAGAAGGAAACACTAACTATATGCGGTGTAATGCTTTCCAGATTTGAAGGGCCCTGCCTCTAAAGCTTATGATAGATATCAGAATATTAAGGCCTGGAAGATTTGATCTAGTCTTAACACCGTCCAATAAAAATATAATGCAAGCCACATATGTAATTTAAATTTTTCTAATGGTTACATTAAAAAGAAACAGGAAAAGATATTTTAAACACCTTTAACTCAATATACTAAAAATATTATTTCTACATGTAATCAACCTAAGAAGTTATTTATGAGATACATAGATATTTTGCTTTTTTTTTTTTTTAAAGATTTTATTTTTATTTATTTGACAGAGAGAGAGACAGCGAGAGCAGGAACACAAGCAGGGGGAGTGGGAGAGGGAGAAGCAGGCTTCCTGCCGAGCCGGGAGCCCGATGTGGGACTCGATCCCAGGACCCTGGGATCATGACCTGAGCCGAAGGCAGACGCTTAACGACTGAGCCACCCAGGCGCCCTAGATATTTTACATTTTTTGGTACTAAGTATTTATTTGTATTGGCATTTTACACTTAGAACATATCTCATTTGGATTAGCCCACATTTCAGGTGCTCAGTAGTCCCGTGGCTAGTGGCTACTGTATTGGACAGCATAGATCTTTTCATTTTACTACAGAGGAAACAGAAGGAAACTCAGTAACTTAGACAATATCATTTCTAGATCTCACTAACTATAGGTTTCTCAATTTTTACAAATTTAACTGTTCTTTTAAAAAAATTTAAGTTAAAAAAAATAAAAAATAAAAAAAATAAAATAAATTTAACTTTAGAAGTAGGTTGTTTAATTTCCAAATCCCTTGATATTTTCCAAATATTTTTCTTTCATTGATTTCATTGCTCCTAATTTCATTGATTATGGTCAGGGGACATACCCTGTATAATTTTAATTAGTGGAAATTTATTGAGACTGTTTTAATGGCTCAGCACATGGTATATCTTAGTGAATGTTCAATGTGCACTTGAAGAGAATGTGGATTCTGTGGATTCTGAGTGTTCTGTGTTTTACAGAAAAGTGTACAAAATATTTTTTATAGAAAGTATGCAAAATACAAAAAAATTTTTTACAAAAATTACATAGAGTGGGGCACATGGGTGGCTCAGTTGCTTGAGCATCTGACTGTTGATTTTGGCTCAGGTCATGATCTCTGGATCGTGAGATCGAGCCCTGCATTGGGCTCTGTGCTGAGCAAGGAGCCTGCTTAAGATTCTCTCTCTCTCTCCCTCTGCTTCTCTCCCCACAGCTTGCGTGCATGCTCTTTCTCAAAAAAAAAAAAAAAAAAAATTTACATAAATTTAGTTCGTAGTTATTAAGTCTTCTGTATCCTTATTAATTTCCTATTTACTTGTTCTATGAATTTCTGAGAGAAAGGATAAGATATCCAACTCTAATTATCTATTTGTCTATTTTTCCTTTTAGTTTCATCAGTTTTCATTTCATGTTTTTTGAAACTGTTATTGGATACATATACACTTAGGATTGTTATGTCTTCTTAAATTGACCTCCTTATCTTTTAAAAATGTCCCTCTTTTGGGGAGACAAATCATAACAGACTCTTAATCATAGGAAACAAACTGAGGGTTGCTGGAGGGGAGGAGGGTAGGGCAATGGGGTAACTGGGTGACAGGCATTAAGGAGGCACATGATGTAATGAGCACTGGGTGTTATATAAGACTGATGAATCGGGCACCTGGGTGGCTCAGTTGGTTAAGCGACTGCCTTCGGCTCAGGTCATGATCCTGGAGTCCCGGGATCGAGTCCCACATCAGGCTCCCTGCTCAGCAGGGAGTCTGCTTCTCCCTCTGACCCTCCTCCCTCTCATGCTCTCTGTCTCTCATTCTCTCTCTCGCAAATAAATAAAAAATTAAAAAAAAAAAAAAGACTGATGAATCACTGAATTCTACCTCTGAAACTAATAATACACTATATGTTAATTAATTGAATTTAAAAAGCGTCCCTCTTTGGGGTGCTTGGGTGGCTCAGTCAGTTAAGTGTGCAATTCTTGATTTCAGTTCTGGTCGCGATCTTAGGGTCTTGGGATTGAGCCCCACATAGGTCCCCGAGCTCAGCGTGGAGTCTGCTTAAGATTTTCTCTCTCCCAGGGAGCCAGGGTGGCTCAGTCAGTTGGGCATCTGCCTTCAACTCAGGTCATGATCCTGGGGTCCTGGGATAGAGCCCCAAATCGGGCTCTCTGCTCGGTGGGGAGCCTGCTTCTCCCTCTCCCTCTGCCTGCTGCTCTGCCTACTTGTGCTCGCCCCCTCTGTCTCTCTGTCAAATAAATAAATCTTAAAAAAAAAAAAGATTTTCTCTCTCCCTCTGCTCCTCCCCCTGCCTGCATGCACACACTCTCTTTCTCTCTCAAAATAAATAATAAATAGTAATAGTCTTCAGAAAAAAATGTACTTCTTCATCACTTGTATTATTCCTTGCCATGAAGTCTTCTTTGTATGATATTAATATAGCCACCCTAGCTGACTTACGATTAGTGGCTGCAAAGTTTATCTTACTCTGTCTCTTTAACTTATGCATCTTTGTATATTGTGGATTTCTTGTAGATAGCATATAGTTGTGCCTTGCTTTTTATACAGATTGGCAACATCTCATTTTTAATTGGACTGTTTAGGCCATTTATATTTAGTGTAATTATCTATAAGGTTGGGTTTAAATCTTCTCTATCTTGTTATTTTCTGTTTCCCATCTGTTCTTTGTTCCATTTTTCCTCTTACCTTCTTTTGGATTAATTGTGAATTTTTCAGTGTTCTATTTTATCTTCACTTGATTTATTAGCTATACATCTCTGTTAAAAAAAAAATTTTTTTAAAGATTTTGTTTATTTATTTGACAGAGTTAGCGAGAGCAGGAACACAAGCAGGGTGAGTGGGAGAGGGAGAAGCAGGCCTTCCACCAAGCAGGGAGCCCGATGTGCAGCTCGATCCCAGGACCCTGGGATCATGACCTGAGCCCAAGGCAGATGCTTAACAGCTGAGCCACCCAGGCGCCCCCTCTGTTTAATTTTTTTAATGGTTCCTCTACTCTAGGATTTACAATAGACATCTTTTAACTTATTACAGTCTGACTTCGAATAGTATTTTACCACCTCGTGTATAATGTAAGAGCCTTGCAATACTACATCTTATTTTCCCCTCTCATCCTCTGTGCCATTCTTGTCATATATTTTACTTATACATATGTTTTAAACCTAATGTTACATATTACATTGTTACAATTTTTAAATAGTCAATTGTTAAAGAACTTTAAAAATTATATGTGTACATATTTAACATTTTTGCTTACATATTTACAATTTCTAGTAATTACTTACTGTTTGTGTAGATGTAGGTTTATACTTTTTACTATATTTGGAATCGTCCAGCCCTTATTTCTTCAAATATATATCTTTAACTCAAGAAGTAAACAGTATGTCCAATACAACCCTGACCACATGTTCACAACTTTGGACAGACCACTTTTAGAGCTAATAATGATTCTTCCAAAAGTTTATCTTGTACATAGCTACTTCTCAGCAAATATTTGTAGAGCCATATGTAGGAAATTTCTTTCACACTTTTTATTTTAAAAGAAACTGTATTTAAAAGAAATACAGTTCATGGTAAATAATTTAAACAGTACAAAAAGTATACTGTGAAAAATAAGTCCTTTTTCACCACCATTACCAATGCCCTACCCCTCCTAGGGCAACCACATTTTTATCCTTCCAGAAATTTTCTGGGCATGTTCAACCATATATGAGTATATATTCTTTTTTAATATACTTTTTATCCAAGTGATAGCAATTTATATATACTGTTCTTTATATTTTTCTAACTTTATAGCTCTCAGTAATCATTCCATATCAGCATATATAAAGTTGCCTTATTCCCTTAATGGCTGCAAAACACTACATCATATGGAAGTTTCATAGATTAACTGGTGCTCTACTGATGGACATTAACCTTTTACAAGGGAAGGAGAAAAAATGTCAAGAACAGAGAGTACTGGGACACTTGGGTGGCTCAGTAAAGTGTCTGCCTTTGGCTCAGGTCATGATCTGGGGTCCTGGGATC
Organism: Neomonachus schauinslandi; assembly: GCF_002201575.2. Classification (NCBI taxonomy): domain Eukaryota; kingdom Metazoa; phylum Chordata; class Mammalia; order Carnivora; family Phocidae; genus Neomonachus; species Neomonachus schauinslandi. Next base: position 82,594,924 of record NC_058414.1, read on the forward strand.
GAGTCCCGCATCTGGCTTCTTGCTTGGTGGGGGGCCTGCTTCTCCCTCTGCCTGCCACTGCCTCTGCTTGTGCGCTCTCTCTCTCTGACAAATAAAAATCTTTAAAAAAAAAACAAACCAGAGTCCTGTGATAAAGGAAAAATAATGACCTTGAAGATTGTTTGAATATTTGAATTACCAGTATTATAGACTTTGTATCAATAAAAAATAATGATCTCTTCTAATGATCAAGTCTTAAGAAGATATTAGCCAAGGGGCGCCTGGGTGGCTCAGTTGGTTAAGCGACTGCCTTCAGCTCTGGTCATGATCCTGGAGTCCTGGGATCGAATCCCTCATCGGGCTCCCTGCTCAGCAGGGAGTCTACTTCTCCCTCTGACCTTCCCCCATCTTGTGCTCACTCTCACTCTCTCTTCTCAAATAATTAAATAAAATATAAAAATACATATATCTAAAAAAAAAAGAAGAAATTAGCCACTAAGTTGTAAACTTCTGCCTCTAATGTAACAGCTTTGGGAAAAACACCAGTGAGGAGCAGGACTCCCACCTCATGTTAAGAGAAGCACCAGGAAATTTAACCCCAATCATGGGAGGATTGCACTAGTGTGTGTCTTGAGAGTTTAAAAGACATGGGGGAACTGACTTACCTTTTTGGCTTGCTCCTTGTATAAACACCAAAGTGAAAGAACCTGGTAGCTGTCCAGTCATAGAGGGATAATTATTATCTCACGCCTCCTCAACTTCATGCAACCTGAAGAAATCTTTGAGTGGATGTTTCTTGTCCTGGTACCAAAAATAGAAGATTGCAAGGGGAGAGAAGAAGTTGGTGCCACTACAATGCTATACTCGTAAATGTTTGACACCAGCTCTCTGAGAGGGAATATATATAATATATAATAAATCATACATAGTACACATGTTATATATAATTACTACATATATAGCATAATATAGCATATATAGTATATACATTATATTAGAATTCAATATTATGTACTATAATTAGTAATTAAAAATATTCTATATTACAGAATTATATGTAATATATACACACGTACATATACATATATGTACATATATGTGTTATATATGTTTTCTCTAAAATTTTACTGACATTGGGGCTTGTGGGTGGCTTGGTCTCTTGGGCATCTGAGTCTTGATTTCAGCTCAGGTTGTGATCTCAGGGCCGTGGGTTCAAGTCCCACGTCAGGCCCTGCACTCAGCACGGAGTCTGCTTGTCCCTCTCCCTCTGCTCCTCACCCCACTTGCTCACTCTATCTCTAAAATAAATAAAATCTTAAAAAAAAATTTACTGACATAATGTATAGCACACAATTCACAACTAACAATAAAACACACAGTACTCTTGTCCATTTCATATGGCCAATTGATTCTCACAAATCTTTCACTGATTTTTGTCAAACTCTTGTATTCCTAGCCAACCTATGCAACTGACAAAGTGTAGTTCTGACAGGAATGTTGGCTGATTTTTCCACTTATATTAGTAAGAAGAAAGAGAACTAAGCAAGTTATATGTTGGAACTTTACATGTTCATCAGTGACTTAAGCAACTTCTTTGCTAAACCAGATAACTTTCAATATACTGGGAGACGCCTCAGATCTTTCTGTGCTTACCATACAACAACTACAGACGCACTTTTAAGTTTACTGCATCATTAACATTTTCTCTATGGCTTTAGACAGCCAACAAAACAATAAATCAAGGCGTGATGAGTAGCATTTACTGGTTCCATGATGTAAATAACTCTCAACATGGCTGGTTTGAAGGCAGTGACCGACAGGAAGTTCCTGAACACACACTGAGAAGAGATAGGCAGTCGTAGTGCTCCATTATATAGTATTTCTACCATGTAGGGACAATAGACGTAAATAACCTCTAGAGAGTAGTAATTAAGAAGATGAGTTTGGACCATTACCTTTGCTTTCGTATAATTTATTTAAGTGTAAGTTTATATAATTAAATTTTTAATAACGGCTGTGTTTAACAACTGCCCTGTAAACTTCCTGAGCATTTTACAGTTTTCACAATCTCTTCTACCCTGGCTCTGGCATACCACTAGGCCACACATCCTCATTTGCCCACTGTTTACAAATAAATAAGCCTCTTGGCTTTGTTAACAGCCTGGTTTAAAAAAAAAATTCTCATTTATCCCATGAAATGGGGTAGGAAAGATTGGGGTGAATTGCTTGCCTCTGTCCTGAGCTCCTCTGGCCAGGTGAGGGCCTGACTTTAGGCGATCAGTTCACTCAGAGAGAGTTTTTGTGATGGGCTCCCCCATGGGGGGAGAGGATTGAAGGCTATGGGCTTCCTGAGAGCCTGCCTTGCTGTTCTGGCCAGCTCACTGCTCTCTTGGCATAACCATGGGGCAGTCATTTTCCTCGTGGATACAGAGAGATTGAGGGAAAATGGACTAAGACTACATTACTGCTAGTGTGTAGTGCATAGGAAAGGGGAGAAGAAAAGCCCTGCTCACCCCCAATCCTTCCTTGCCTTTTCTATTTTTCCTTTCCTGTTGTTACCTATCACATTCCTTGATGTCATGCCTGTCATTGTGAGCCGACAGGCCCTCCCTGGCCTGGTGGACAGCCTGTAAGTCAGGAGGGGAAGTGGAGCTGCGGAGGTGTGGGGGAGTAGTGGTCACACCAACACCTCGGAATTGGGCTGGGTCTGCGTGGAGCCCCAGAGATGGTCCCCAGCCCGTTCTTTCCAAGAACCAATGAGTAAAATTAGGGGCCTCCCACCTGAGGTCAGGGAACCAGGCCCTGGAGTGGAACTTGGGGTGGAAGATGGCCTTCTTTGTCAACTGATTCATTCTCCAGAATTCAACTTGTTCTCCGACTCGGTGGTGTTTGAAAGCAACTTTATCCAGGTACCCCCGTGGCAGCTCAGAGCCCGCTCCCTTTCCCTTTCCAAAACTTGCTCCAGAGGGTTGATCCAAAAATGCTGTGGCCTCTGAAAGCCCTAGGGAGAAGGAAGCTGCTATGGCTAGAGACAACCAGAGGGTCTGGATCCCAAGTTCAGCTCAGTTTGTGCCCAAGGCCTCGTGGGGCTCCCCGCAGGTCATATGCTTTCAGGAAACAGAATTACACGCTGCAAAAGGGCCCATCAGAGCTCACTCTCCATGCAGTGTCCATGGGCACCCTCCCAGGGCCACCAGGGAAGGGATGCTGGATTAGAGGGAATGAAGGTTGCTGTCAGAATCCCTGCTCTGAAACCCAAACTCCTCTCTCCGGGATGGTTTAGAAATAGCCTTGTTTGAGAGCCAAGCCCCTAGAATCGCCTTGCCCAGATTCTACATCCCCTAAAGGGTGGTGATACAGCCAATGGAAGTGAGCATTTTTGGCCTGGGAAGCATGGGACCATTGAGAGTATGGGGCGGTCATTTTAACATAGTTTGGGATATGTGGCTGGCTCAGTCGGTGGAGCATGCGACTCTTGGTCTTGGGGTCATGAGTTCAAGCCCCACATTGGGGGTAGATTTTACTTAAAAAATTAAAAAATGACATCTTATTGAGGGTCTGCCCGCCTCCCTCTAGAGGTCTAGCTGGACCTCCCGTGCTCTCTGCAGGTGTGGCAGAACCAGCCCCTCAGTCAGCAAGCTGTGTGCTGCATGTGGGGCAGGAGGTGTAGAGAGATCCGATAGTGTCCCTGCCAAGGAGCTTATGACTTTGTCAATTTAAAGGGTATGTTATAAAATGGTAACTGCTAAGAAAGCTCTGTCAGGTGGTTTGGACCAGCTGATCCCTAAAGCATGAGCAGAGAGAGGGGGTGCCAGTGTTTAGGGGGTTCAGAACACTCTTGGGACTTGGGCAGTTGAAGAAGGCTCCCCAGAAGAGGGAGGTTAAGTCATTCTTTGAAGTATCGTTGAGACTTTGGTAAGTGGAAGAGCAGGGGGAGGACATTCCAGGCCAAGGAACTTCAAGTCCCAGGGCGAAGGCCGGAGGCTGAAGTGCACAGGGAGGGTCTGCAGTCAGGAATCCCTGTGATGGAGTCACAAAGCAGCGAGGACTTACAGGAGAGAGTGGAGACAATCTGAGCTTGATTTGGAGATGCCTTCATACAACAGTGAGCTACTCCCTGACAAAGTCCCTCAGATTCCAGCCAGCCACTTCATGGCTCCGGGCGCTCCCTGGTTCCTGTGCTGCCCAAGGGGGCTGCGGAGTGGGGCCATCAGCGGGCCACCTGGGGGTGTGCTCCTTCCTAACACAGTCTTGGTGGAGAAGGAGCAGTGACGTGGGAAATCCAGATTCCAGTCATTTCTATTGGGGTGTGATGTTTTGGCAGGAGGTTTATTCTCTGAATATGTTCTCTTTGACCTGAAATGAAAAGATTCTCTGGGTAGACACGTAGTGACTCAGGCAGCAGGAAACTCAGACCGTACCAGGGAGCAGGAAAGCCTGCCTGCCAAAGCTGCCCCATGGGGGAGTTAAACGTTTACTTGAGGGGCACTTGGGTGGTGCCGTCGGTTGAGCATCCTATTCGTGGTTTCTGCTCTGGTCGTGATCTCAGGGTCATGGGATTGAGCCCAGCCCTGGGCTCTGTGCTCAGCACAGAGTCTGCTTGAGATTCTCTCTCCCTCTCCCTCTGCCCCTCCCACTCATGCTCCCTCTCTCTCAAATAGATAAATCTTTAAAAAAGTTTACTTGAAAGGATCCAACCCACACAGTTAGGTGATTCCCTTTCTCCCTGCTCCTCAGAATCTCTGCCATCACCTCTAAGAAACATCACCCACAAACGTTTATTTATCACTTACTCAATGTATGCAGCCCCCTGTGTTTTATAATACATATGAATCTCATTCTACAACATGGGCTCCAAGAAATGTTTTTTTTTCCTTCAAAATAAAAACTCACTTTTCTAGGGGCACCTTCTAGTCAGCTTTGTGGGAACTTAAATTCAGTCCTTCCTGGGGCTTTCCCCTTGTCCCCAGTTCCACCATGGCTGTGAAATGGTTCTGATGGTCCTACAAAGTCTAGAACATTGGGAGAAGTCCCTCTGGTCTTGGGAACATAGGGAAACCCCCTCAAATGTCCTTACCCTGGTCCCTGTGGTTCCTTGGAGGCTTCTCTGCCTGTCCTGGACAGTGAAGTGGGGGTGTCTTAGCTGAAACGCTGTGCCCAGTGCCAAGCATCCAGTCTCCCTGTCCTGCCCCAGCCTCAGGTGCTGCAAGAGAACAGGTTCTTATTTCACTTAAGATCCAGCAACAAGCTGGGCCCTCCCTCACCTTGCAGAAAGCTCCCCAAACCTCCCTCACATTGGGCTGCTTGGGTCTTCCCCATTCAACAGCTCTTTCCTCCCTCTCTTCCTCTTCTGGAGCTTTCTTTATATAATCTCCCTTCCAGATCATTGGAAGCCTTGCTGGCTTCTTCTACCCAAGGATGGAGGAATAAAATTTTAATGCCTTTCAGCTTTTTCTTACTAATGCATCTTTTTAAAGTTAGATAATGCAGGAGCACCCGGTTGGCTCAGTTGGTTAAGCATCCAACTCTTGATCTGGGCTCAAGTCATGATCTCAGGGGCATGAGATGGAGCCCCACATAGGGCTCCCCGCTCTGCGCAGAAGTCTGCTTGTCCCTCTTCCTCCCCCTGCCCCTCCCCCACTCTCTCCCATCTCAAAAAAAATAAGTAAATAAATAAATAAATAAAATCTTTAAAGCTAGATAATGCAGGGCGCCTGGGTGGCTCAGTTGGTTAAGCGACTGCCTTCGGCTCAGGTCATGATCCTGGAGTCCCGGGATCAAGTCCCGCATCGGGCTCCCTGCTCGGCAGGGAGTCTGCTTCTCCCTCTGCCCCTCCCCCCTCTCATGTGCTCTCTCTCATTCTCTCTCTCAAATAAATAAATAAAATCTTTAAAAAAAAAAAAAAAAAAAAAAAAAGCTAGATAATGCAGAGGACACAAAGAAGGGCAACACAGTTTCCTGCTACCAGTGAGCTGGTCTATTTGGGGAGACCCACAGAAAGGATGGATGCTGGTCATGGCCCAGCCCAGTGTGCCGCACACCTTCAAGAAGCACAGGGGCTCGAAGCATGTCACCAAGTTGAAGTGCTGCTTCCTAGCCTCTCTATTCTTGCACCCTTGTCTTCCGCTTCTCTCTGACCCATGTACCTGGGGCTGATTTCTAGGTCACTAAGCCCGGAAGCTGGATGGATGTCTATGAAGGGTCTACCACTGTGATCCTCGGGGTGACCTCCTCAGTGCCCTCCCTGCCACTCCCCAACGTCCTCCTGATGGCCAACGTCACCTGGCCCCAGGGTCAGTTTTCCTCCTGGACCACACCTGACTGTGCTCCCGTGGTCACCCTCAGCAGGTAAAGAAAGACTGGAGGGAGGGGCCGGAAGGGGCCAGAAGACCACATTCTTTTGCAGCTGGATTTTAGATAAAAGAAAGGGCAGTGTGTTCATGTATAAACTATGTAGAATTCCCTCATTAATTTAACAAGCATTTCTTTAGGGTCTGGGTGTACCAGGCACTGTGCTTGGTGCTGTGGGGTACAGAGCACGCGTCCCTGTCTCAGCCTGGTCTTGAAGGATCTTGGCTTCCATTTATTTATTTATTTGTTTGCTTATTTATTTATTTGATTTATTTACATTGACTTATTGATTTATTTAATATTTATTTATATTGATTTATTTATACATATTCTTTACTTATATTTTTATTTATATATTTACATTGTCTTCATTTATATTTATAGATGTACAAATTTATTTACATTTATAGACTTAGGGCTTCCCCCCCCCCAAAAAAAGGTGAGGGGTATGAAAGTCAGTTGGGATTATGGAGTGTTAAAATTAAAAAAAAAATAAATAATACCAGATGTATAGGACATCCATCCTTCTTTACTCTGTCAACACAGTTAACCAGGATATAGGGAGAAGATCTGGAAATGGAGTCAGAACACCTCAGTTCCAGGTCCTACTTACGCAGATCTACACTTGATCTTAGCCAAAAGGCCGAGAAGCAATTACTTATGCAGATCTAAACTTGGGCAAATCAGTTAGCTGTTCTGACCCTCAGTTTCAACATCTGTAAAATGGAATTAGTATCTTTCATCAAAGGGTTGTTGTGAGGATTGAATGAGATGTTACACATCGACTATCTGCCATTATTATTGATGTGGGCAGGTTCTTTAGTGACAAAGGCCCTGGAAGTCAGAGAAGAGTCGGTCTTAGCAATCGTTCCCACTTCAGGGCCACGAGCGACCTCCTGGGGCATCCCCCAGGCAGTGGTGGGAGCCTAGTGAGGTTGGGCCAAGCACTAGGTGGGCACAGCATGGTTGATTGAACCGGTGAGCTCCTCCCTATGGGAATTTCCTGATTGTGTCTAGGATTCTCCCCCTGAAGTTTGTGGAGCTACAAATCTATGACCGGCTCCAACGCATCCTGCGGGTTAGGACAGTGACTGAAAAGATCTACTACCTGAGGCTCCACAAAAAACACCCAGAAGCTGTGTTTCAGTTCTGGATCCGCTTGGTGAAAATTCTGCAGAAAGGTCTGTCCATCACCACCAAAGACCCAAGAATCCAGTTCACTCACTGCCTGGTGCCCAAAATGTCCAACAGCTCCACTAGAACAACAGTAAGTGGGGCCTCCCACCAAGACCCGCTGGGGTGAGGGGGGATGGGGAGCACAGCGCCTCAGAGCACTGCTGGATATTAAAGTCTAGCGTTGTAGGGGCAGACTTCATTTTCAAGGGCCAATGACACATACACACCAAACCGAGGTCTACAAACATAAAAAGCAAATTCATTTACTTTTCCTAAAAAAGAGCTATAAAGTGCTTAGCTCACTTAAAAATTGCTTTCTGTTGTTTTTATCCCCCCAGTATATAAAAGAATAATGTTCAATGAAGAAAATTAGAAAATTACAGAAAAATCGCTCCCACTTCTCTCCAACCCCAAGCAATCACTTGGAACATTCTGGCATACTTCCTTCCAGTCTTCCGTTTTATTTATTTTCTTTTTTTGTTTGATCTTTATTAGATTTTGGCATTAAAGTTATACTGTCTTCTTCATATCAACTAAAGAATTTTGCATGTGCTTTCACATTGTTCAGTATTTTAAAACTTTGAAAACATTTATTCTTTAAAGGTTAGAGGCTAGATTAAACTTGGAGTCCATCTAATCCAGGTATTTCTTTCTTTCTTTCTCTTTCTTTCTTTTTCTTTCTTTCTTTCTTTCTCTTTATATTATTATTTTTTCTTTCTCCAAGCTTTTATTTAAATTCCAGTTAGTTAGCATATAGTGTAATACTAGTTTCAGCTGTAGAATTTAGTGATTCATCATATACCTACAACACCGGGTGCTCATCACAAGTGTCCTCCTTAATCCCCATCATCTTTTAACTCATCCCTGCCCCCCCCACCTCCCCTCCAGCAACCCTCAGTTTGTTCTCTATAGTTATGAGTCTGTTTCCTGGTTTGCCTTTCTTTTTTTTTCCCCCTATGTTCATTCGTTTTCTTAACAGTCTTCCATTTAAAATTAATTTTTAATTATATATTTGAGGATATTAAATATATGTTTCTGAATGTTGCTGTTTTTTCAACTTAGATTATATCAGAGGCATTTTCCCATTTCTTTTTAAAGGTCTTTACGCACATCATTTTGATAATTCCATGCTGTTCAGTAGTTGTATGAATGCATTAAAATTCATATCGCCATTCTCCTATTATCAGCCATTTAGAGTTGTTTCTAACTTTTCATTACTGTAAGCGATTCTAAAACAAGCATTTATGTGTATGGTCCACATTTCTGATTGTTTTCTCAGGATAGATTATTAGAAGCAGAATTCAAAGGGTATGAACATTTTTAAGGCTCTTTATATATGGCCAGATTATTTCCAGGAAGCTCATGCCAAAGTATACTCGCTCCAATGAGTGTGTCACTGTATCCTTATCACAATTGAGAAGTACACATTTTAATAAATATTCTAACACGATAGGTAAAAAAAGTAGCAGCTCTTTGATTTTCAGTGAGTTTGAACATTGTTATATACATATATTTCTTTTTGCATTGTCTATTGTGTTCTTTGGCTATTTTTCTATTGGCAGCTTTGTGTTTTTCTAAATTGATTTGTAAAATAAAGCTTTTTATACATCAAGAATTTTAACCCCTTGGGGCGCCTGGGTGGCTCAGTCCTTAAGCGTCTGCCTTCAGCTCAGGTCATGATCCCAGGGTCCTGGGATCCAGCCCCGCATCGGGCTCCCTGCTCGGCAAGAAGCCTGCTTCTCCCTCTCCCATTCCCCCTGCTTGTGTTCCCTCTCTCGCTGTCTCTCTCTCTCTGTCAAATAAATAAATAAAATCTTTAAAAAAAAAAAATCAGGGGCGCCTGGGTGGCTCAGTTGGTTAAGCAACTGCCTTCGGCTCAGGTCATGATCCTGGAGTCCCGGGATCGAGTCCCGCATCGGGCTCCCTGCTCGGCAGGGAGTCTGCTTCTCCCTCTCCCACTTCCCCCTCTTGTGCTCTCTCTCTCTCTCAAATAAATAAATAAAATCTTCAAAAAAAAAAAAAAGAATTTTAGCCCCTTAATCACAAGTTTCTGCAAGGATCTGCTTTTCCCTTTCAGTTTATTTGAGGCTCCTGCCCACCCCCATGCCTTTTGACACACAGAAGGCTTGTCCCGGACCTGCTTAGGGTAGAGGCACAGAAAGAGCTTGATCAGCTGGATTGCCTAACACCTTCAGGTTTCAGAGTCTATTTTAAGATTTTATTTGACAGAGAGAGAGGCACAGAGAGAGAGGGAACACAAGCAGGGGGAGTGGGAGAGGGAGAAGCAGGCTTCCCGTGGAGCAGGGAGCCCAATGCGGGGCTCGATCCCAGGACCCTTGGGATCATGACCTGAGCTGAAGGCAGACGCTTAACCGACTGAGCCACCCAGGCGCCCCAAGGTTTCAGAATCTAAACACTTTCCTCCTCTCATTTTAGTTGCAGTCTTTAGGTATGCTCTCACTAACTTCCAAAGTCAGCCTGACAGCTCTGCTGGCCGGGTTTCTAAATGTTCCCGAGCAGTAGCCATAGCAGCCCATCAGAGAGGGGAGGAGGCGATCCTGCCAGGGGCCCAATGTGGTCTGATGATCCTGGAGCTTAATGCTTAAGGAACAGGTGCCCGGGTGTAGGCTGGAAGATTCAAGTGAGTTCCTTCAAAGTTCTGGCCCGAGGAGGCCACAAACTCTCAGAGTGCAGACCTGGTCCTCTGACTGTAAATTTCTCCACCCAGCCTGAAAGCAGCCTCTCGTCATCCACTCAGCCCAGCGAAAACTTCATGCTGTTGGCGGCTGAGCAGACCAGTGACAGTTTCTCAAATATCTCAGGAAGACCCCAGCTCACAGCAGACAGGTGGGTCATCCAGGCAAGAACCTGCAACATCCTTTCCTGTGGCACTGAGCTGTGGGTGGGGTCAGTGACACCCTCCGCCAAACTAGCTCAGTTCCTTCTTTTTATTCTAGACAATTATGCATACAGCTTCTCCCCTCAGTTTTATTATAAGCCTGTCCTTGAAAACAGGGTCTGTGGCTGATTGGTCTGAATATTTCCTAGGCAAACTGCAGTGTTTTCATAAACAGTGCTCAATAAAAGGGATGAGGGATGAGTAAATTAATTCAAAGAAGGGTAAGCTAATAAAGCAGACTCAGGGAGTTAGATATTGACTGTCTCCAGTCCCAGCTCACCAGGGTCCCCTGGGTGAGACAATTCTGAGTTCTCTTTGCCTCACTTATCTGTTCTGTAAAATGGACAGAATAGACAGTAACCCAAAGCAGAAATGGCTCCAACACCATTTGCTAAGTAATTGTATGGGACTCTGTGCAACAAGTGATGGAAAACAAAAGCAAATCATGCAACCAATACGTTGAACAAGTACGACCTGAAGGGTATCATCAAAATGTAAATTTATTTTTGTCTTCCCTTTATATTTTTTTCAGTGGGAGAAGCTTTCTTCTTGCCCCGAGATAAAAGCTGGTTCTCTGACAGGCCCCATAAGCATATGGGCTCCCCCTTAAAATATAAAAGATCCTTTGGTCCCTTTAAATTGCAAAAGCAGCATCAATTCTGAAATTAAAATGTCTGGTGCCTGATAATTATCAAAACTCTGAACTGTTCACAGGTTCCCTCAACCTGGCCTCGTGTTCAGATGGTCCTCCATAGTGGGGACTGGGTTGTCACTCCTCTTGTTCTGTTTCCTAATTTTAAAGCTCACTTTTTCTCTTATGAGCTTTCTTGGGTTCTTTGGAGTCCCATACCTGACACTCCCCCACCCCCACCCCTCACTGCAGCTCTGGTGATGCTCTGACGTCTTCCTTTCATCTGGCCACGCCCCCCCTCAGGCTCCGGCTCTGCGGGCATCCACACCACCCAGGCACTAGCTGTCATAGCCCTTTAAGGGAGTCCTCTTGGGCAGGGCTTATTTTAAAGCTAAAGACAGGAGACAGCAACACAGCCCCCCAGAATCATAAGAAGTACTAGGCCATAAACACTTCACAAGAACAACACAAGAGGGAGCTCTGGAGCCCAAACCAGAAAGCTACCTTGACCTACCCTCATTCCAGAAAGTTCAGGAAAACCATTTCACATTAAAAATAACCGTCAGAAAAGGATAGTAATCAAACCCCCACACAAAATTATATAAGGAAAAAAGGAGTATATGAAGCATAGCAAAAGCTTACAGACAACAAAAACACACTAAAAAGACATGCCTTGCAAAACAAATGAAAACTACAACCCAGCATTTCAAAATGAGCTGAAAGAAATTAAGAAAGTGATAGAATATATGAAAGAACAACACAACTCAGAAGATTTATAAATGTGGTGATAAAACCGAGGAAAGAATCAGACATTTTTAAAGAAACGATTATTTCCAAAACGAAGCCTAAACCAGAGAGAATACAAGAGCAAACAAAGCAGATAATGCCTTAAGAGAAATGAAAGGATAAATAAAGGAAGAGCTTAAAGAAAGAAAATAAGCATGTGTCTCACTTAGAATCAAAATTTTAAGAAATTTAGCTACACTCTGTGTTTATCTAGACACACTAAGTGGCTGTGACTTTTTGTTAAGTTATTACTGTTTTTGGAGAACTGTCTTAAGGTTTTCTTTGGCTTTCTGCTGCTGCCCGGCAGGTTATAGTGGGCCTCAGGCTGATCCCAGTGGGCTCAGATCTTGCCTTTGAGTCTTACTTAACACATGAGGTTCTCAACACATAAAAGCGACACTTAAGGTTTGGAGGGGAGTCTGTTCCAGTCCAGCAGAGCAGGCCTTAGCTTGAGCCTCCCTCCTGCTTGGCTTTCTCTGTTCAAGTCACTCTTGATACATCCCACCACATACACATGTTGTCACTGGCCATCATTGCCACGTTCCCATCTATGCTGAAGGCACCTGTACTGGAAAAGACATAATTTTTTTTTTTTTTTTTAAAAGATTTTATTTATTTATTTGAGAGAGAGAGTGAGAGACAGAGAGCATGAGAGGGGGGAGGGTCAGAGGGAGAAGCAGACTCCCTACCGAGCAGGGAGCCCGATGCGGGACTCGATCCCGGGACTCCAGGATCATGACCTGAGCCGAAGGCAGTCGCTTAACCAACTGAGCCACCCAGGCGCCCTGGAAAAGACATAATTTAAAAACGGTTTTTAAATTAAATTCTTAACAATGCTTTCTTTTTCTTTTATTGCTTACAATGACCCCCAAATTCCTGGGCTCCAATAGTAACACCAACGTTGCCATCAAAACAGACAAATTGGACAGCTACAAGATACCCTCCCCAGTGGCATCTCCAATCAACTTGAATATACCCATGAGAGCCACCTTGAGCCACAGCCTCTGGGAACAAGAGAATCCAGATGGGCACTTCCTGCAAGCTCCTGTTGCCAGTTCCCTAGGAGAGAACCTTTTGGGACCCTGACACCTAGCCCAAACAGGGTGATCTTCCCTAGCTTCATTCCGTGAACTTGCGACAACCTCCTATAATGCTGTTTTCCCACTGTGGGCCAAAGACCATGGGAGAGGTATGATGATGTTTATAACAAAGTGCTGCTGTACTTCCACCAATAAACCTCCAAGTGAGTTCCTAATTGTTATAAGTTGTGCTCTGTGGGGCTTCGGGCTGGGGATGGACTAATTAGGAGCAGGAGCTCACCCCTTAGGGAAATAAGTGGGGAAAATGTTCTGTCTACTCCTTTGAAACCCCAAAGCAGCCAAGAAAAGCCCAGAAATCCAGTCCAGAGGAAACAGCCAGGGCAGAAATCCAAGGTCCTCTTTCAGAGGGGTGGGGGGAACCAGAGGCAGGACTGCTACCAGCCCAAAGGGAAAGAAATCTTGAGAACTATGCTGACCAATTGGGAGATAACTTTGTGTGGCCTCACTTACCTCAAGCAAGAAATTGAGTCTTTACCACCCCAATCCCCATGTTCATGTAAAGCTGTGAAGGCTCACCCTGGGCCATGCAAACCTTGGTTGCTAATAAAGATATGGCTTGGGGCGCCTGGGTGGCTCAGTTGGTTGGGCGACTGCCTTCGGCTCAGGTCATGATCCTGGAGTCCCGGGATCGAGTCCCGCATCGGGCTCCCTGCTCGGCGGGGAGTCTGCTTCTCCCTCCGACCCTCCTCCCTCTCATGCTCTCTGTATCTCATTCTCTCTGTCTCAAATAAATAAATAAAATCTTTAAAAAAAAAAAAAAGACATGGCTTCTGGTAAGGATGACGATGACCACCTGTCACTGGAAGGCCTACCTGACTTGACTCTTCCCACCCTGGACCTAATGAAAGCAACCTGGAAGACACAGTAACTGTGTGTGCACATGAGGGGCGAGCAGGAGCGTGGGCCAGCCTCTGGACCAATGGCAGATATTTACTTGGAAAATACTACCACAATATGCAGGAACTATTTATTAGGTCCCTGCTAGGTGTCAGACACTGGGCGGGATGCTGGGTAAATTCGAGAGAGGGAGAGAGACAGGTTACCTGCCTTGAGGGAGGATGTAGAAGAGATACTGAGCCCTATTCTGGAGACACAAGAAAGCCATTAAGGTTGACATGGTGTTTGAACCACGGGTCTACAAATCAAGGCTGGAAGCCCTTCTTTCCTAGAGTTCACATGAGAGGAGATAGAGTGACGAGGGAGGAAGATCATGGCCGTCCTCCCCTGCACACAATCAGGTGGGCTGAGCACTAAATCCTGGCCCCACCGGGTCAGAAATGACAAGAGCTGAGAGGATGCTTGATGTTTGTGGGTTTCTTCTTGTCTCCAATAAAAATTAAAACAAAACACATTTCCTTCCAGCCTGTTACAGTCAAGCTGAGCATTGCTGGTGCTGGTGAGGAACATCTAGCAGCAGAACTTAGAGGCTGATGTGCAGGGTGACCTTCCTTGCTTCCCAATTTATGCCTGTGGTCCTAGGATCATTATCGATATGTACCCACGCCATTCTCAAAGTGTCCCTGCACGAATGGCCAACCACTCGACTGATACACGTGTTTACAAACATTTAGGAGATCCCCCACCCTCACTTCTATTGCCTTGGTTTACGACTCCATCCGCTCTCACCTAGATTACCGTAATAACCCCAGCTGGCCTCCCAAGCGCTCATGGTTATAACAATAGCAGCTAACTTCATTAGCAACTTACCATGTGCCCAACCCTATGCTAAGACCTTACAAAGATCACTTAATCCATACAACTCACTGGGAGGAGATCCTCTTGCTAACACATTTATGTGAACGTGAGCCACAGAGAGGTTCAAGAACTTGCTCAAGGTCATATAGGGAGTAAGCAGCAGGGCCAAGACCTGAACCCAGTCTAACTCCAAAGTCCGATGGCTCTCTGATTTCGTCCCAATCCATTTCCCTTCTGCACTGCTAAAGAGCAATCTTTCTGAAACATAAATCTGACTACAGCCTCACCCTTGATAAAAAACAAACTCTCTACAAAAAAAAAAAAAAACAACAAACTCTCTGATAGGAAATGACCAGGCCTGTTTCTCCAGCCGCTCCACTTTCCAGAGGCTGCTTCCCTTGCACCTCCTGTGTCCACCACACTAAATGCCCCATGCACTTCCGCTTCCGTACTGCAAGGGTGTGGCACGTCCTTCACTCGACGCACGTCTCGTTCCTTGCGCATCTACCTGTTGCTCTCGCGATACTTGCCCTTCCTGCGGGAGCTCTGCGCAGGAAGGGCAGAGCACTCTGCGTGTGCCTGTTTCAACCTTTCTCACAGCGTTGCAGTTGTTTACGTGGCCATTGCTTTGGTGGGACTAGGAGCTCTCTAAGAACAGATACCGCTTTGTATTAGAGTTCTTTACCCAAAAAAGGAGCTGACTCTAATTTAAACCAAAGGGAATTTATTGGAAGGGTAGGAGTTAGCTCACAGACTCGACGGGATAGCTGAAGAGCCATTGCTGAATGTGCGGACATCAGAAGAGCTTCGTGGATTCAGGTAAGGGTGGCTCATCAAACATCTCATCCGATGCTGCAGCAGGCTGGGGGGTTCCTCAAGGGAAATGGAGGGGTGCCACAAAAGAACGGCTAGGAGATCAGATGTCTGGTGGCTGATAATAACAAATGTCCACCACAATGTGACTCTGCTCTCTGTTCAGAGAGGCGCTCTGCCCCGGGCCTCAGGCATCTCCGCACATCCTTGCTAAGTAAGCCAGATTTCAAGGCCCAAGTGGGTAGTTTTGCTCACTTGCATGTTTCGGGAGAGGGATGAAGAGTTTAGACAGATTGCTTCATACTTTGTGTGTTCCTTTGAAACAGTTTTTTACTCAATACTGTGCCTGAAGGATTCCATTCTGATGGGCAGACTATACAGTAGCATTTGGGGTCCCCTGTCGGTGTTAACTCAGAGTCAGTATCCCATAGTCCCTGAAAGTCTCTGCATTTCCCTTTTAGGAGGGCATAGTGTCACTGTAAATGCCCCAAGTTCTCTTCGGGATGCCTAGGAGGAACGCTCATGGTAGGCGGTTTATGGTGCTTGTAATAGGTCCCTGGTTAGGGATCCCAGCCTTCCCTTCATCCAAGGAGCTGGGGTGTGAGCACGGGGTGAGGACTGAGGAGTGTGGGCAGCCCTGCTTCTCTAACTGTATCCATTAGAGCCGGCTTTCATTTGATGATACAAATGACCTGAGTCATTGCCTCTCCATTTTATTCCTAGAGACCCTAACTCAGTTCTGATCTTCTAGTTGTCAACAGCCAACTCTCACTAGTTCAAGCATAAAAGGAACAGCTCAAAGGATATCCAGTAGCTGGAAAGGTGAGAGAGAAATGGCTTGAAGTCTTACGCAGCCCGGACAAGAAGCAACAGCCCAGCCAGGCAGCAGGACCGCTCCAACAAAGACCCCATGCCCCACTGTTGCACGCACACTTCAGCTCCCACTAGTGGCCCTGGCCTGGAGGCTGTCATCCTGGCCTTCTAAAATCAGATGCTTCTACTGCTACCTGCCCCGCCCCGAGAAACATCTCCACGCAGTGCTAGCTTCCTTATGGTGCTCACACCCAAGTCAAGGTCTCATGCAGGTGAGTCTGCTTGGCAGAATTCAGCTTACAGGATGCACCTGAGCTGAAAGGGCGGCTGAGAAAGTAAGGTCTGGCTTCCCGAGGAGGTGAAACTCATGATGCGTAAATCCCCAAAAAGAAGTACAGGCAGCCAGAAGGCATGAAAAATGTCCCCAAATACCCTTGATTAATTAACTACAACGCAGAATCTCGAAAGGTCAAACCATTCTCAGCTCTGATTATCATGCATAACTATGCTTCTGGTCCTTGAGTGCCCCCAGAATTCTCTTTTTTTCCACTGAGATTACAGAGCCCATTCGCTAGCTTAAAGAGAGCCTCTTAAACATTCTAGTGCTTTCTCAAAACCTTGAAGAGATGTGCAAGTATTCAGGACCTTCTAAAGGGGCAGTGTCAGGCAAGGGCAGCAGTAGGTACATGATAGATCCAAGTCAACTTTCTTGTCTCCCAAAGGCTTTGAATTCCTTTTTCTACATCGCTTCAAGGAATTTCTGGCCACTCATTGTTCTCTAATATGAACCAGGTTGAATCCAGCTTTGCTGCAGCCAACACAGCAAACTGTAAGAAATATATACAGCGCTATGAGAAATAGCACAATTATGACGTAATCTCTGGTGAAAGCATCCACATCAGTAAAATCAGCCCTCTCTAAAAGTATGCTCTCCCTTCTTGATGGAGTGCCTTAAAAGTTATTCTCATCAGTATTCGCAGACTTTACAGACAGAAATTGCCCAATTCCTTCAATATGTTTTCCTGGGTGAATACTTTCTCTTCCCTATGCTGATTCCCATACTTAACCGACTCACACCCGCTGGGGCATTGTGGCAATGAATTCTGGTTACTGGCCTAGTAACACGGAGGGGAATGTTCAGCACCCTCCTGCAAGGAGGGAAAGGCTTCCTCTCCCATGGGATGGGCAGTGGGGAGTGTTCAAAAGGACCAGAGGTTTGGGTCTTTCGGGTCTTCTCTGCTATCCCTGTTGCAGTTGATGGAATCTCTCCTGTTACATTGTGCCTCTTTTACACAAGAGACTGGATGGAAGCTGTGACCTCGACAGCCTTCGTAATTCAACAACCGAGACCCAAATCTCAATGTTTTTAACTTTTGTTTTTTGGGTTTTTTTAAAGAGTTTTATTTATTTATTTGACAGAGAGAGAAGCGAGAGAGGGAACACAAGCAGGGGGAGTGGGAGAGGGAGAAGCAGGCTTCCTGCAGAGCAGGGAGCCTGATGTGGGGCTCGAGCCCAGGACCCTGGGATCATGACCTGAGCCGAAGGCAGACGCTTAACAACTGAGCCACCCAGGCGCCCCTAACTTTTGTTCTTTTTAAGTTACTCAGTGTCATCATAAGCACCCATTTTTTTTTTTTTTTTTTAAAGATTTTATTTATTTATTTGAGACAGAGAGCACATGAGAGGGGGGAGGGTCAGAGGGAGAAGCAGGCTCCCTGCCGAGCAGGGAGCCCGATGCGGGACTCGATCCCGGGACTCCAGGATCATGACCTGAGCTGAAGGCAGTCGCTTAACCAACTGAGCCACCCAGGCGCCCGCACCCATTTTTTTTTTTAAGATTTTATTTATTTTTAAGAGAGAGAGAGAGATCATGAGTGGTGGGAGGGCAGAGGGAGAAGCAGACTCTCCGCTGAGCAGGGAGTCCGGATGCAGGACTCGATTCCAGGACCCTGGGATCATGACCTGAGCAGAACCGACTGAGCCACCCAGGTGCCCCGAAGCCCCCATTGTGCTCCAGTGTCCTGGAATTCATTCCCTTTATATTGTCAAAGGCAGCAAGCACCTAGTTGCAGCAGATACCCTCTGTCATCAAATGGTCCTAATTACCACCAACTGGTCATTTAATGAGCCGTGGACCACTGACAGTCAAGTTCTCACCCCAGCATATGGATGGAATCTTGCTGCATTCAATGCCATCTTGTTGGGGTAATAAACTCCCTGGGGACCTCTAACCTGCAACCCCCGCTCTGGTACCAATCTGTATATTGGAGTTCTTCAGGTGCAAGCAACAGGGATGACTCTGAGGCAGAAAGAGCTTGGGTTGTGTGTCCTGTCGCTTGAGAAGGGCTTGCAGAATCAGAGAGGCCGTTGAAGAAATGGGGAAGGCTGGAAAGGGCAGACCCAGGGCAGCGCTCAGGGCATGGATTTAATCTACACTCTGTTTGGGACGCTCGCTGTAATGAATAAGTGGCTGCCATATTCTCTGTCCTTGTGTTTATCCATTTTACACTCAATGTCCCTGGAATCCTAGCTTGGGCCTTGGGCCTCCGTGTGCCTGTCATCTTCCCTTCTCCCTCCAAATCCACTCCTTTTTCTCCCTGTTCTCCATGACCCAGAACTCCTCTGGTTCCTGCCTCTTCTCTAAGCTGATCCGTCTAGGCTACATCGAAGGGCCCATTGCCTCTGGAGTCCAGGTGGGTTTGGCCGGTGGGAAATCCAGGTAGGAGATCAGAAGGAGAGAGGAGAATGGGGTGAAGACAGTGACTCCTTGCCTTGTAGTCACAGAAGGTGTGATGTAGGAAAGATATTAGGGTTTGGAGCTGATGGTCAAGAAAGAATTCTTGAGACATCTTTGGTGCAAAAAGATGGTGTTATTAAAGCCCCAGGACAGGACCTGTGGGCAGAAAGAGCTGTACTGGGGTCCCAAGGAGTGGCTGATTATATACTCTCAGCTTGGGAGGGGGTTAGGGATAGCCTAAGTCTCTAAGGAATTTTGGAAGCAAGGTTTCCAGGACCTTGAGGAGGCTAGCTATTGTTGGGAAAAGGTCATTTATTACCATCTAATAAAACCCTAGTCATGAAACCCTTTAGATGTATATCAGTGAGTCGTATGCTTGGGGGATAGAGCTAAAGGAAGTTTCCAAAGGAACTTTTACATGTTAAAGTAGACTCACGGGATCTTGGTGGTCGTGCTAAGATTGACTTTTGCCCTTAGCAAAGTACTTAAATGGAAGCAGCTGAGTACCTAGAGGAATGTCACTCTGCCTGTTTCAAGGACTTGTCGGTGGGCTATAGGTAGTAAGGAAATTTAATTTTTCTTTTGCCTTTGTTTCCCACATCAAGGTGGGCTGTGTCCCTGAACAGAAAGAAACTGCTTGGTTCATGGTGGCCTCTTCTACTCAACGCTTTCCTAGTTCCAGAACCACTCCCTCTGCTAACTCTTCAGGTCCCTTGTAAGGACTTAGCTGAATTCTCTATACTGAGCAGGAATATCATCCCCCTTACTCCTGAAGTTTCCTCTCGGTATGTTTCCATCCACGGACCCTCACCCTGTTCCAGAGCCATGACCAGGCCGCCCTGGCTACATGACCCTTGCTGGGCTTTCTTCCAGTCTGTTGCTTCTCTTTGGGCTCCTGCCTATCCCCCAAGCCTGGTTCCCTTAACTTCCATTTGTGGTAAAGACCTGCCAATAGTTTTCCGATGAATTCCCTGTGGCTTAGGTTGACCTGTCAGTTTCTGTGCCTACAACCATGAAGTCTAACTGATGTGGTGCTGTTCCCAGAAAAGTGGATGCTGTGTAGGCAAATATATCAGCCATCGGTATCTTAGTCATTTGTGTATCCTCCAGTGCCTGGTGCCTGCTAGACACCTAATTAAAGGGTGTTAAATAAACCCATTTCTGCCACAGCCGGCTCTGGTGCCCCACAGTGTCCTTCCCAACCCCCCACACCTCCCAGCACGGAAGAAACTATGGCCTTTGCTGAATGGACTTATCATTAAAACTGAGGTCTCAAACTCCTTCTTCATTTTTTTTTTTTCCAGAAACTATTTCTTAGGTGAAAATCACACCGCATAAGGGATTAGTAAAGCTTTTAATAGCCAATAAACACACAATTTAAAAGAGAAAAGAAACAAAACATTGTGATCCAGAGTCAATTAGAGCCCACCAGGATAGGACATCTGCGAAAACAATTGCCAAAACAATGTAAGAATGCATCTTAAAGTTTCGGAAATGGAATTCAGAGAAAATGTCCTCAAGGAATAATACCAAGACAGACCCACTTGAAATGTGCGATGGACTGAGATGAAAGCCTCACAAATGCCCTTATAAATCTTAAGAAAAATAACAAACGGCTGGTCAGTTAAGACTCTAGTGTTACTGGGCGCCTGGGTGGCTCAGTCGGTTGAGCGTCTGCCTTCAGCTCAGGTCATGATCCCGGATTGAGCCCCACATGGGCTCCCTGCTCGGCTGGGAGTCTGCTTCTCCCCCTGCCCCTCACCCCTCACGCGCGCGCGCTCTCCCTGTCTCTCAAATAAATAAATCTTACAGGAAAAAAAGAGACTGTAGTGTTATTGATGAGACAGCAGGTAGAGGAAGGAGAGATCTCGGGGACACGGGAAATGTAGAAATGAGTGGTCCTGACCTGCATCCTGAGGGTACCAAGGGATTCCCTGAAGAACTCTCAGAACCAAGGGCCTTTGATTTAGAAAACACAACAAAACACAGAGGTCTTATCTTCAGCAAGAATCCCCCTGACTCCTGAGATTTCCTCAGTGATTTTCCATCTGGAGGACCGCTCCCCCCCGTCCTGCCCCTGGGCTATACATTCCCACTTGCCCCCAGCTGCATTGGGAGTTGAGCCCCAGGCCTCTCCCCGCTGCAAAATTCCATCACAATGGTCCCTCTACCGATTGTGATAGCCTCCCCCTGCCCCACCCGACGCAATAAAGTCTTCCTTACCCTGCGTAAAAATCAAACCAAAACAGAAAACAACCGGGAAGCCCACAAGGGTTCAATCTTGAGAAATCCACAAGACTGGTTTCAAAACAGGGAAACAACTGGGAGTGGTAAAGCTTCATAAACAAGCATTTAAAAATGAACGTTTAGAATTCTTAAGGCTAAGGCCACTTACAGAAGCTATAACTTGAATGGAAACAGCCCAAAATAATCAATCTAGAGATGTTTTCAGAGGGGGCTGTTCTGGTTTTTGCTCTGTCTCAGACTCCTGCCTGACTTAGGATAGATTAATTTCCCCACTGGGGATGTGGATAATGTTTCTTTTTAATTAACACTAAAAATTCTAATTATGCCCAAACAAAACACTGGTTTTGACTGTTAATATTTGCAATAGGAAACATACCACGTGTCCATGACATGCAAAGAAATAGTCACAGATGGTTTATTCTAAAATGGTTTTACAACCCCCTGAAGTCTCAGGCACTTTGCCTTGCAAAAGAAGGAAAGGAATTTCTGTCACAACCATTCCCTCCCTTCACTGCCATTCAAGGGATATACCTAGATGCAAGAAGAATGTGACAGCTAGTGGTATGAAATTGTCACACACGCGCCCTCAGGACGTTCCATCTGTAAATGCTTTGCATTTTTAAAAGTGTCTCCTCATCAGCAATCAAATGTGATTCTCATAATTGTATGAGATGGCTGCTTTTATGAACTATACTTCACAGAGGAGAAAAGTAAAACCCAGAACAGCTTGGCAGGAGCTTCAGGCAGCTCGTGATTCTCAAAGTCCAGAGGGCAGGAGGACAATAGCCTCTGGGCATCTCCTCACAGGCGTCCGTTCCCATCGTGCCCGTGCCTGTCAGCGTCCTCATGGAGACCTTTGGTTGCAGGCTCAGCGCAGCCAAGTTGCTAAGTCAAGGTGCCCGCCAGCCCCAAGAACCCGCTTGCTTTCATACGTCTATGTAGCAGAGCGGATAACTGCCACCAGGTGGCGCCCCACCGCGGCTGGGACCTCAGGGCTGGGGATTGGATCCGCAGCGCCCAGCCTCGTGGCCTAGCAGGCTTATCTCAAGCATTTCATTAACTTCACTGTAACACCATTCCATCCCGATTGACTATTTGGGACCCCACTTATCAATTTATAGTGGAGTTTTACTGTTTTCGAGTAGCCAATTCTATACACCTTTACAGGTCTTTTTTTTTTTTTTTTTTTGTAATTTTTTTGTAACTACTGCATTCTGGGTACAAGTTTCTGATTATATTTCATTTCAACCTCTAATAGAGTCATGCACCAGCATTTATATATTGGAACATATATTATTTTATTATAGTTTTTTTTTCTTTTGTATCTAACTAGGCTAGCATATCGTCTTTAAAAGAATATATATAGGTAAGTTTTAATTGCTGAATGTTATTTCAGAATGGTAAAGGGGGAGTTACAATGTATTAGTCATGAAAAGGGGATTTGGGTGTGACAAGGTTGCGAAGCACTATATTGGAGCATTGACCTTTTCCTCAACATTGCCCTCCTGACTTTGATGATACTTTGACCACAACATTTAGCCTACTTCACTCTCTCCACTTTTTTTTTTTACCCCACCTCACCCTGAGGCTGCTCCTCGAAGCTGCTTTGCTCTGCTGGTCCCACACTTGCGCCCCAGGACTATCCCAGCCGTGCCATCACCCCCTGAGGCTCTCTCCCGCCCCCTCCCCAGCCCCACAGCCACATCCTGCCAATTCGACCTTCACCCCAACTCACTTCTCATCTCCAGTTTCTTCTGGACTGTCTGTCCAGTGAGGAGGACCTGGGCTATGCTCTCTCCTGGCAGTGTTTAAAATGTCGTCTTCTCTAGTTGGGGGTATATCGTGTTCTCATGGGGTAATCTGTCAATTGAGCCTGAAGATCTGAAAAACAGAGAGCCCAGCTGAGCTTTTCTGCTTCTCCTGAGGTAGTGCTGTGATCAACAGGGGCTTCTCCTCTTGCAAATTTTTCTCTTGTTTTCTCTGAGCTGATTACTCACTCCCTCACGCTACCTCCCTCCAATTTGGGGGGACGGATAGGAGTAGGTGTGGGTAATTTGTGAGAACACACACAATTTTATTGAATAGCTTTCCTTCTCTGTTATCAGACCATACCCACATTTTCTGTTCTATTTTTTGGCCATGACTTAACCTCTTGTTAGGTTGCTACTGGTTAGATTTTGGGCATTAAAAAAACTATTAATGTATTTACTGTGGATGTCAGAGGGAGTAATTCTGTCACCTGGCTTCTTTGCAGAGGCTGCTGATTGTATACTGATAGCCTTCATTCTTAATTAATAAATAACAGAACCCCCCAGTTCTAGGTGGGCTCATGGCCATCCAGCTAAAAGCTACATTTCCCAGCTTCCCTTGCACCTGGGTGTGGCCATGTGACTGAATTCCGACCAATGGGATGTGAGCAAAAGTGATTATGCCATTTCTAGGTCATGCCCTTAAAAGGAATGAATGTGCCCTCCTCTCCCCCCTTCCCCTTCTCACTGGCCAGTATGCAAATGTGATGGCAGGAGCTGCAGCAGCTACCTTTAACCCAGAGACAGAGAGTGCCATATTGACAATGGCAGAGATACTCCACCAGCTCAGGACTGCCTATCTTTGGACTACTGTGTAAGAGCGAATCAAAATTCTATTTTAAGTCACTATATTTTGATGTCTTTTGACTACCTAGACTATAAGTAATTCATATAAGCCTCATGCCATTACCTTTACCCAGGAGCCTGAAGTTATTTGCACTTATTTGTGTTTTCTTATTTCAAATTGTATGTTCTGTGTCTTCCTTTTATAAAAAATTAAACTGTTAGCTAGTAGTCTAATTTTTTTTTCCCCAAGAACCAGCTTATGGATTTATTTATCCCAGTGTGCTTAGTGTTTTAAGATTATTTTGGCTTCCTTTACACTTGAATGGATGTCATTCAATGTAAATCCCATTTGTGGAATTATTGGGTCATATCCTTTCTCCTCAACATTCTTTCACATCGTTCCATTGTCTCATGCCATCTAAAGTTGCTGAAGTCTGAAAAAAGTCTCATTTTATTCCTTTGGTAGATTGTCTGCTTCTTCTATCTGGATATTTGTAGTAGGATGCTTTTGTTGTGCCTAAGATTTAGGAACTTCACAAAAGCTATACTGGTCTCAGTGGTTTCTTTACTCAGTTTACCTGGAATAGAGTAAATCTGTTTGTGTGCCAGATTGGGTCTTTTGTTTCAGAAATGGCTTTTTCTTTTATGTGTTTGACTACTTTTTCAATTCCATTTTTTCCCTCTTCATCAGGGACTCTATCTGTATGTTGGGTCAACATAAATGTCTCCCATAGCTATCATTTTCTTTCCATTCTCTTTGTCTCTTGCCCTTCTTTATTGTACTTTGTGTGATAGTCTCTGACCTGCTAACCATGTCACTGACTCGGTTTGCTGTCATGTCACCTTGTGGCTTCTAATGTGACTGTCAGATACTGAGTGGGTTTTTCTTCTTCTTTTTCCGCTTACCTCATCAGGTCCCCTTTTCATCTTATTTTGGTATCTCTGATTTTGTTTGTTTGCTTGCTTGTTTCATGAGAACTATAAGGTCCCCTGAGAGTACAGAGAGGATTCTTGTCAAGGACTTTATTCTATTTCCTGGGATCATTTTTCTTCAGATATATATTCTTTCCATGTATTTTCCTATGGACATGCTTTGAGAGAGAAGGGTAATATCTTACACAGATCCCATGGTAGCTCTTTACTAAGAAATAGTGACTATTTTAATTTAAAAAAATACCTGAATCCATCAGCCCTTTATTTATTTATTTTTTTAAGATTTTATTTATTTGTCAGAGAGAGTGAGAGGGAGAGAGCACAAGCAAGGGGAGTGGCAAGCAGAGGGAGAAGTAGGCTCCCCACCAAGCAAGGAGCCTGATGTGGGTGGGACTTGATCCCAGGACCCTGGGATCATGACCTGAGTCGAAGGCAGACGCTTAACCGACTGAGCCACCCAGGTGTCCCTCCATCAGCTCTTTAGATATAAATTCTATTTCACAGGAAAAATAGTAGCTAGACAAGCAAACTAAACACCACAAGGAAGTAACCAGACAGATCCGGAAGGTGAGATATTCTGTAGGACAACTACCTCAATTGCTTCCACTAGTAAGTGTCCTAAAAAAGGACTGTACTAGATTAAAATAAACTTAAGGAGAATGTGTGGTCCTGGATTGAATACCGATTTGGATAAATCAGTTGTAAGAATAATTGGAGTTAATTGGAGAAATTTTAATATGGCCTAGAAAGTAGGTAAGATGAGACGAGAGAAAAGTATACCAAAATACAAAGGTAGAAAGTGTTGGCTAAATAATACAGGTTATAAAAAAGTTATAAACAATTTTTAGAGCATAATCTCTCTCACTCTCTCTCTCTCACACACACACATACACACACACACGGTTGTTGCAGTGATGTTCTCTGGGAGGTAAGAATATGCTGTTTGTTTTTTAAACTTGTCTCTATTTTCTGATGTTCTACAAGCACATGTCCTGCTTATGTAATAGTTTTTTTTTTTTAAATAGTGACACAGATTTAAATGGGACAGATTTGCCATGAAGATAATAAAGCTTATGCTTTAGGGCCCTTTGTTCACATGGAAACTTCCAAGGCCCTAGGAGGGCTTCTGGCAATTTTGTATCACATTTTTGTGGGGATTTTTTATTTGTTATGTTTTAGAAATGTTTTACTGTAGTAAAATAGACATAAAATATACCATTTCAAGCAGACAATTCAGTGGAATGACGTACATTCACACTGTTGTGCGCCCATCACCACGCCCCACCTCCAGAACTTTGTCATCTTCCTGAACTAAAACTCCCTATTGCCCCATCCATCCAGTATTTTTATTTTTAAGTGTCTCCAAAATTGTGTAAGCTTTAAGCATCACAGCACCCTGGTCCAGCCCCAACTGACAATCAGATATCCTGGTCACTCCTGAGCAAGCTTTGAAATGATATTTGACACTAGTAAGTGATTTTAGCCTCAAACCAAAGTGCTACCAACATTGCCAAGGAGACAAGATCACTGTGGTGGGGAGAGAGATGGGGGCAGAGGAGCAAGAGAAGCAGACTCCCCACTGGGCAGGGAGCCCCATGTTGGGCTCCAACCCAGGACCCTGGGATCATGACCTGAGCCGAAGGCAGACACTTAACTTACTGAGCCACCCAGGAGCCTTGTATCAGCAAGTTTTAAGCCTGACTCAATATGACAGAAAACCCAAATTTATTTCTCTGATACATAAAAGAAGTCTGGAGGTACACAGTCCAGGCAGGACTAGTATGGCAGTTTTATGATCATCAAGGAACTGCAGCCCTTTTATCTTGCCATGCTACTGTCAGTAGAATGCCACTTCATGGCCCAAAGGGGCTGCTCAAGCTCCCACTATCAAGTCTCTATTCCAGCCAGAAGGAAAAAAATAAGGAGTGAAAAAAGTATGCCCCTTCCTACAATGTTTCCTCACCACAGATGCACGGTGGGCTTACATCTCTGTGGCCACAACATAGTCACATGGCCTTACCTAGCTGTAAGGGAGGCCAGGAAATGTAATTTTTATTCCAGAAAGTTGTGCCCAACTAAAGATCAGACATTCCATCATTAATAAAGAAATGGAGAGCATGGATATTGAGAAAGGCAGCTAAGCATCTGTCAAATAGTTTTTAAAAAGATTCAGTGTGCTAGTTTTTGAGGTTTGATGGGGGCAAGTAGGAAAAGACATTTGATTATTGCTTAGGATTTTGTTTAGAGCCGAAAGCTCATTTCCTCACAATTAACTTTCTAGACTGGGAGCTAAAGCCTCTTTCAATCCCACAGAAGTGGGCTAAACAGGCTTGCACAGAAAACAGGAAACATCATCTTCCCCACCGAAGGGGACTTTTGGTTGTCTCAATGGCCAAATACATCCAAACCACATAGCTAGACCAATGAGCTTGACTGTGGTGGGTAAGCTTTAACTTAAACCAGCGTGTTAGCTGCCATCACGTTTGGAATGTGTGTTGCTTCCAGAGAAATGGTAACCTCAGGACGGGGTCTCTTGACCCCCTCCTTAGACTATTCCATGGAGGACATTTGTCCCACGTGATAAACAAAAGAAAACGAGGAACAGGAATGCCACAGTTGCTTTACCAACCACGGAGTGGTTTCCAGTGCTTGAACCGGGCAAACTAGAAGCGGCCAGGTGAGGGGCGGATGGAATCAGATCAGCAGGGCCTCATGACCTTTCAGCTGCCTCTCTGACTTGCTAATGAAATAGAAAAATAAATCTTCATGCTTGTACATCGCATACACTGGTTAGTCCAATTGCTTTTCTGAACTGATCACCTTTGATTTTGATAGATAATACATCGTTTAGCAAATTCTGGGATTTTGTCCAAATTAGAATACAATTTCTCCCCGAAGTGCCCTTGAACAGCGGTCAGCCTGCTTCCTTCTTTGTCCTTGACCTAGCCACTGCAGGACTTGGGCTCTTGCTTCTTCTGATTCCAGGATGAGCATGCTGTCACTCTCTGAGAGGGGGAACATTTTGTTGATCTAGCAGAACTGCCCTGTCGCAGTTCTAGTCTTCTCAGCTGGGCACCCTCACAGAGCCAGCCTCTGGGTAAGAAACTAATTACTTGGACTCCTCCTTCAGTTTGACCTCCTAAGGGAAATAGGCCTGCAGAAGTAACCACCCAGGCATAGCAGAGCATGGAGCAGGGCCCAGCAATTCCTTCCAAAATGGAAAAGGCTCCTGCGAATAAACCGGTGTGTTTTGTGTTCCCGCCTCATGCACAGCTCGGAAAGGCTGGGTTTTAAATAGACAACAGCACATAAAACTGCTTGGGGTAGGTTGCATTAAGAGTAAGGGAGGGTTGAAAGTCAGGGAAGAAAATAGCCTCCCAGCAGCCTTCCTTCCTTGCTTCCTGCCTGGCTCACCCCTTTCCCAGCAAGCTCTGGAGGCCCTATGTCCCCAGACAGGGGCTGGGGAATATCAGGGCAGAAACAAGCCCTCTGGAGGCAAAGGGAGGCTCCTCTGCATTTCCCTTTCCTGCAGGCCTGCCCTGGTTTTTTCATGATGTCATCCATTCATCATTGTGAGCTGATTGGCGGTCCCAGGCCTTGGCTAGCTGCCCAGGGCCAGGAGGGAAGAGAGAGATACCAGGGCAAACTTGCAGCAGGCCCCTGAGCATGTGCGGAAATGTTGTCATCAGTTCCACAGAGAAAGACTCGGTGGAAATCAAAGAAGACAGTAAAAGTCACAAGATCTTTTCCAACCTTCCCTTCCCTGAATGCCTGGGAAGAAGTCAGGGGCCTCTTGCCTGTGGATGGGGAGCCAAACCCTGGAGTTGGCCTGGGTGTGGAGGAGGGACTGCTCTGCCAGATGCTTCATTCTCCAGAATTCAACCTATTTCCTGACTCAGTGGTGTTTGAAAGCAACTTTGTCCAGGTACTCTTGGGTCGCTCAGAATGGCACTCCTTGATTCTTCTCAACCTGTTCCCAAGATGTGACCAGGAGAGTCTGTCCCAGGGACTGGAGTGGAGTGAGAACTGGGGCAAGGAGAAGTCAGTGGGCCTGGAATGCATCTGACCCTGACCTTGCAGAGCCCCAGACAGGGCTTCTTCTGCAGACACTTGTCATCGTGGGGACAGAGGTCAGGAGCTCTCTGCTCTGAGTAGAGGACTTGGTATCTGAATCCCTCCATGTGCTTCCTTCTCCAGGGTGTCAGCCCAAAGAGGTGAACAAAGAGGCAGTGAAATGGGCTGCCCTTGGAGGGTTTGTAACAGAAATGCTGATTGGTGAAAGAACAGGAGCCGGGCCCCCGAGAGGGACCAGGGCTCAGAGTCTCTGCTTTCATGAGGTGTCACTGTGCAAGTGACCTGCATGCCCCGAATCCCAGTTTCCTCTATTATAAAAGGGGTTGGACCAACCTGGTTGTTCTATGCAAACACAGGAAGCAAAGGCCCAAGTACAACGGGCACTCAGGGCATTTTTTTTAAAAAGACTTATTTATTTATTTGAGAGAGTGCATGTGAGTGCACTGCGCAGAGGGAGGGCAGAGGGAGAGGGAGAGAGCAAGAATCTCAAGCAGACTCCCCGCTGAGCACAGATCCCACGACTGGGGGGTTGGGGGCTCCATCCCAGGACCCCAAGATCGTGACCTCAGCCGAAATGAGGAGTCAGCCACTTAACCGACTGCACCATCCTGGGGCCCCTCTGTGCATTTTTGTTTCCTTGCCTGCCCTTCCTTTCCTCAGGCCAGGTAGAACCCAGAATAAGCAGACCTTGGGAGCTGCAAGGGACCTCACAGTTCAGGGAAAGTGCAGGAGATAATAGGGCCCCTCAAAGAATGGCCTAAGGACAAATTTTTCAAAGAAAACCCAGGAAACAGTGTGGGGAAGAGTCACAGAAATGTGACACAGGTCCAGGAACTCCTGGGCTATGGTTCTTGTGGGCGATTGTTGATAGGAGGTAGTGTAAATACTCTTACCGTTGTTCAACCAACATAGGTTTAAAGATTTTATTTATTTATGTATTTATTTGACAGAGAGAGACAGTGAGAGCAGGAACACAAGCAGGGGGAGTGGGAGAGGGAGAAGCAGGCTTCCTGCCGAGGAGGGAGCCCGATGCAGGGCTCGATGCAGGGCTCGATGCAGGGCTCGATGCAGGGCTCGATGCAGGGCTCGATGCAGGGCTCGAT
>NC_058414.1:82624864-82629909 GCF_002201575.2 Neomonachus schauinslandi
CAGGGCTCGATGCAGGGCTCGATGCAGGGCTCGATGCAGGGCTCGATCCCAGGACCCTGGGATCATGACCTGAGCCAAAGGCAGACACTTAACAACTGAGCCACCCAGGCGCCCCACCAACATAGGATTAAACAGTGGGTCTCAACAAGCATTGATTTCGCCTGCCACCGCCAGGGGGCATTTGGCAACCTCTGGAGATATTTTTGATGGTCCCAACTTGGGCGGGGGGAAGGGACTGCTACTGGCGTCTAGTGGGTAGAGACGGAGGCTGCTACTAACCATCCTGCAGACGCCCCCGCCCCCAAACAAAGAATTAGCCAGCCCCAAATGTGAATAGGGCTGAGGTTGAGAGACCCCTCAGCTAGAATACACTGTTGCTTCTGCCAAATGCTCAGGCTGTGCCCATGGGGCTGCTTTGCAGGTCAGAAAGGGCAGGAACTGGATAGACATCTACAAAGCCTCCAACACCATGGCCCTTGGGGTAACCTCCTCCGTGCCCTGCCTGCCCCTTCCCAATATCCTCCTCATGGCTAGTGTCAAATGGCACCAGGGACAGAGCCAGACATGGAACAGACCATCTATGGCCCCAAACATCAGGCTGAAGAGGTAAGCAATACAGATGGGAACAGAGGACGAGTAGGGTGAGGGGTGGACCCAAAGTAGAGGCTGCTTTGTGACTCAACTCAAAGTAGGGAGAAACAGAGAAGCCGCTGGCAGTGACATTATTATTGTAGACAACAGTAGCCCGAGACAGAGGGTGCGCTGGAAGCATTAGGCCAAGCTTGGGGGAGAGGGGCAAAGGGAAGCGTTATGCGGTCAGCAATGAGAAGCCAGTCAACGTGACTTCTTTCCTTCCTGTTGCTCTCACCCCACTGAATCCATAGCAAATCTCCCTGCCTTGGGCTGAGGGGCAAGGAAGCAGTGAGGTCCAGCCAACGGAGCACTGACTGGGAGACACAGACTCTAGTCTTTGGTATCCAAATGACTCAAATAAGTTTTGAGTCTCAAGCTATTTGCCTCATCTCAGTTTTCCTGGGGTAAAATGAGCGGAACTAAGTCTCACTTAGAACTGTAACATACAGGAAACTCAGACTCCTCTGGGATGAAACAGCCCTTTCTGATGTTTGAATCTCTTCAAGTAATCTGTAGGATATCTCAAGAATCTCTAGAGATTCCCAGAAGTCCAGGCAAACCCTTCATTTCTCCATGTCAGCTTGGTGATAAACCTCACCTTTATGTTCTGGGTGTACCTATAGAAAGTACAGCCCAGTTCCTTGAACTCTAGCCCCTTTGGGAAGAGTAGTGAAAGCACTGGGGTCAATGAACAGACAAGCTGGAAGTTCCCTTTATACTAACAAGAAGGAAACTGAAAACCCCTATGACCCCAGGCTCCTTATTCCAGGGCTATCTCTCTCAAGCAGGATCCCAGGGAACACCAGCATGAGAATCATGGCAGATTTCAGGGCCACACCCCAGACCTACTGAATCTGAGTTGTAGGGGATATCTTGAGGTGTCTGCATTTTAAACAAGCGCCCCAGGTAAATCTGGTCTCCCCAGAGTTTGAGCACCACGGTGCTAAACGTTCTCTCTCCTACCCCCAAAAACCTCAGTCCTGTAGGAGACACTCCTCATTTTAACGAAGTCAGGGTTGGATCAGAAGCCATAGGGTTGCCATGGTGTGTCTTCCCTTGTGGCTTTAGGATCCTCCCATTGAAGTTTGTGGAGTTCCAGGTCTGTGACCGGCTTCAGCGCATCCTGCGTTTGAGGACAGTCACCGAGAAGATCTACTACCTAAGGCTCCACCCTGACCATCCTGAGACTGTCTTCCACTTCTGGATCCGACTGGTTCAAATTCTGCATAAGGGCCTGTCCATCACCACCAAGGACCCTAGGATTCTTGTCACTCACTGTCTGGTACCCAAGAACAGCTGCAGCCCCTCGGGAGACTCTAACGTAAGTGGGCACCATTGCCACCTCCAGCAAAGGCCAGAGCCGAACTGTGGAGTTTAGGTGAGCTGGTATGTGAGCACCCTGTGAAGGTGATCCCTGCCTTAGGCCTTTGCTAATCAGCTTTATTGAGGTATAATTTACAACCATAAAACCCAGCCCTTTCAAGTATACAGCTCAACATTCTCAGTAAATGTATAGAGTTGGGCAACCATTACTACCATCCAGTTTTAGAAAACTTCCATCACCCTAAAGATTCCCTTCTGCCCAGTTGCAGTCATTCAAATGTCCCTATTTCCTGCCCTAGGCAGCCTTTGATCTGTGTTCAGTCTCTATAAATTCATATTTCTTAGACATTTCATATAAATGAAATCCTACAACATATAGTCTTTTATGCTTGGCTTCTTTCCCTTAGCATGATGTCTTTCAGGCTCATCTATATTGTATGAGGCCAACTCTGTGGCAGAGTCACAGACTATCCGTATTCCTTTTCATTGCTGAATAGCATTCCATCATATAGATAGACCACATTTTGTTTGTCCATTCACCAGTTGGACATTTGCATTGTTTCCAGTTTTTGACTATCATGAATAATGCTGTTATGAACATTTGTGTACAAGTTTTTGCATAGATGTATGTTTCATTTGTCTTGGGTAGATTCCAAGGAATGTAATGGCTGGGTCATGGAATAAGTTTCGATTTAACTTTCATTTTTTAAAAATTTTTTAAAGGTTTTATTTATGTATTTGACAGAGAGAGAGCACACAAGCAGGGAGAGCGGCAGGCAGAGGGAGAGGGAGAAGCAGGCTTCCCGCCGAGCAGGGAACCTGATGCAGGGCTCGATCCCAGGACCCCAGGATCATGACCTGAGCCGAAGGCAGATGCTTAACCGACTGAACCATCCAGGCGCCCCTAGATTTAACTTTTAAAGAAACTGACAAACTATTTTTCAAAGTGGCTTACCATTTTACCTTCCCATCAGCAATGCATGAGGGTTTCAGTTTCTCCGTATCCTCACCAACCTTGTGTTTCTGCAATAAAAATTCCACCTGGTCATGGTATATATAATCCTTTCTATATGTTCCTGGATTCAGTTTGGTAGCATTTTGTTAAAGATTTTTGCATCTATGTTCATTAGCGATATTGGTCTGTAGTTTTCTTCAGAAATCTTTGTGATACCCTGACTTTGGTCTTGGAGTAGTACTAGCCTCATTGACTGATTTAGGAAGTGTTCTTTCCTCCTCTGTTTTCTGAGTTTTTGAAGAATTGGTATTACCATTAAGTATTTGATAGAATTCACCTGGGCATTTTTGCCCCAGGCCTTAAGATGTGACATCAGACCAATTTGAGCTGCAACATAAACTCCATGAAGGCAAAGGGTTTTTCCCCATCTTCTTAGCTGTTATATCCCTAGTGCCTGGTACAATGCTGACATTCAATAAATAATGAATGAATGCATAAATGACTATGAGCAGCATGCACGGCTGGAGTACCTATGGGGGTATCACAGGCAACAGGAAAGAAAGCAATTTTACCCAAGTGTGAAAAGCAGCTCAACATAGGATTTTTCTTAGAGAGATTAATTTTTTTAAAGATATTATTTACTTATTTGAGAGAGAGAGAGAGCTCCAGAATAAGGGGCAGAGGGAGAGGGAGCCGACTCCCCACCGAGCAGGGAACCCAAGGCGGGGCTTGATCCCAGGACCTTGAGATCATAACCTGAGCTGAAGGTAGACGCTTAACACTGAGCCACCCAGGCGCCCAGATAAATTATTTTTTTATCTATTAAATTCCTACAACAGATATTTGATCCCCCTACCCTGAAATATAAAACCAAGTAGCAGAAGCTTTATTAAAGTTTATAGGAATAGGCTATTCAGGAATGTGTGAAGGTACGTTAATAAGAATAGATTATCTACTAAATTATGCCTAAAGTTTTCAATGACAGTATTATCTTTAAGGCACTAAAGGATATTTATAACAATACAGGCGGTATGATCAGAGATGGCCTCAGAATGGCCTCTCCGAGCAGCTGACCCATCAGCCCAGAGGAACAGCTCGAGTTCCAACACTTTCAGGTCTGGACCGTGATTAGGAAAATGCAGAGACCCTAAGGCCTTAACCACCTGGCTTTGCTTTTTCCCTCCATCTAGTCAGTAGAGAAGAAACCCCAAGCCTCCCAGCCCAGCGAGAGCCTCATGCAGCTGATGGCCAAGGGGGAGAGTGAGGCGCTCTCTCAGATTTTTGCCGACCTGCGCCAGCACAATGAGTTCAGGTACATGCCTTAAATCAGGCCAGCCTGACGTCCCTGCTGCAGCCCAGATGGCCTGGGCTGTAAGATCTAGAAACCAAGTCACTTGGAAAAGGAGCAGAAGGAGGAGCATGAAATGCTTGCTACCACTCAGGATCCAGGTTTTATCCTCGACTCAGAGTAACCTTTCACCAGTTCTCTTTGCCTTAGTCTCCTCCACAAAGCAAGCACGGTAGGCTCGACTCCAGAGGAATGTTGTACAAAATAAGAAGTAACTCGTCAATAATAAGAATCAGATAATAGCACAGGTGGGAAAGGAAAACCCAATTTCTAATCCTGTTCCTAGTTCTTACAGAGAAATAACTAAAACATTGTCTACTCATTGAGTTCATTTACCCATTCACCTGGCCTCTGCTTGGACTTCAGGGAGCTTCTGCGGTTGCTTTCTAAATGTATAATCCGTTCTGGAAAGCTCCATTGTACAGGCCCATCTTCTCAATACCTGAGGAAATGTCCTTGTATGTGCAGGTGCCTTAGGGTTGACAGGCATTGAGAGCAGTTAGACCACAGGGCACCACGACCAGAGCGCAAAGGTAATGTGGGAATCGGGGTCCTGGCAATCTTGATCTGTGGTTTAAAAGGAAAGGGAGGACAGAAATAAGTTAGTAAATGTCACCAGAAGAGAAAAACCAGGTGTTAGAAAGAAGAAGGTTTTTGTCACAATAGGGACCAGCAACGCAGAGACAGAACCAAAGAAGAAGAAGAAGAAGAAGGAAGGAAGGGAGGGAGGGAGGGAGGGAGGAAGGAAGGAAGGAAGGAAGGAAGGAAGGAAGGAAGGAAGGAAGG
>NC_058414.1:82629919-82650866 GCF_002201575.2 Neomonachus schauinslandi
AGGAAGGAAGGAAGGAAGGAAGGAAGGAAGGAAGGAAGGAAGGAAGGAAGGCAGGCTTTTCCCCAGTGTTGGTAGTAAGCCAGCAGAGTTGGAGGGGCCAAGCTCACACAGCCCTGGGCCCAAGTCACTGCTCTGACTGTGAGCCTTCAGGCACATTTCTTTACTTTTCTGGCCCTAAGTGTTCAGATCTGCAAAATGGAAATTATGGTAGTGCCAACCTCATCCAGATCTTGTAAGATTAAATGAGCTCATACACAGCAGTACTTGGCATGCTCCTCAGCAGATTTAGGAAGGCAGACATAAGGAAATCCTCAATAAATATTAACTCGTATTATTAACTCAAGCATGGGCTGGAAATAGAAAAGTATTCACACAAGAAAAAGACTTGTTAGTTGCCCATGGCTTAAGAATTTACACGGGAGGTTGTCACTTTGTATACATATCAGAGACTTAACTACAAAGTATAGTTAAGTAATTTCTGGGTAAGATGTCAATATTACTGAGCTGGAGACCCCTGGACTCTAATAGAGCAAGATATATTGAAGCAACTTATTGACCATCTCAAAATCTGAAATCACGGATTTTTCTTTTTTTATTACTGTTTGAAGGATAGCTTCTGTTTATATTCATGGCCACCATTCAGTCACCTGGCCACCCCCAGCTACAAGGGAGCTGGGAAATGCACTCATCATTGTTCATAAACATGTGCCTCACACAAAATTAGATGCTCTGCCCCCGAGGAAGGAGAGAAGGAGACTGGGGGCCTGTGGCAATCTCTGGCACAGGCAGCTTTTAATATTTCTGGAAGGTCAGAGGAGACCAAGACCAGAAGGAGAATAGGCTCTAACCAGATGAAGGGTGAAGAAAGCTGCAGAGGTTGAGGGATCAAATGAGGCTTCATCCTGAGGAAGAGACTTGGTGAGTTTAGAAAAAGGGAGGGAAGGCCAGTGGGGAAATGGTGGTGGTGGGAGGATGGAAGTAGAAGTGGGCGGGGCCGAGCCAGGGCCTGGGAAGCCGTGGGCATGAATTAAGACCTTAGTGGAGTGGGAGCCTTAGTTGATTTGAAGGGAGGGAGCCTAGGTGTGAAGAGGCCAGCCGGTAAGCTGGGGCAACCTAATCGGGGCTGTCGTGTCCCAGATGGATCGGAGGGCTGTGAGAAATAGGGGATAATGAATTTTTGCTTCACTGTTCTCTCAGTAATTGCTTTGGACAGACATTGGTTTCTTCTCTTTAATTTCCCAGAACGAAGCCCTGAGTGATGGTTTCTCTCCTCATTCAGGCAGGTTCTAGTCTGTTTGCAATTATATCAGTTTTTGCACATTGGCAACAACAAGCAACTTACAGCAAATAAAATAAAAGGCTGAGACAAAGGACCAAACAGATGGAGTCGCACCCACTCTTCCTCAGCAAAAGCGGCAGCATGGGCTCAGCTCCCCACCCCGCCCCCCTCCCCACTTCCCCTTCCCGAGTTTTTTTCTGGTACTTTATTATGCAGCACACCCACCCAGTGTCGCCACAGTTGGCCTTTTTCATATTTATATCTGCCTCTAAAGCTTTTGCATGAAGAAAAATATAACTGGAAATAAGATTTGAAATGAGAATTTCATGCTCTGTTCTTTTCCTTTTGACCTTCATTTCCTTGATCCTGAAATGGCTGGAGTTCCAGGAGCAGCAAAAAGACACAGACCAAAAGGGACAGCTCAGGTAATGGAGGGCACAGGGCACCCATGTCTCGGAGAACTTTCTGCTCCACAGATGTAGGAATAAGTCCCCCCCCACCAGCTCCCCATCCCAGCTTTCCCGGATCTCTGTTGTCCTTCCTTATCTTAGTTTGAGTTCCTCTGGGCTCTTTGGCCACCATACTCAATTTGGCAGCAAGTCTTACCAATTTCTTTCTTTGAAATGTTTCTTGTATTCTTTCCTTCAGTTCTACTCCTGCAGATTCTACACTAACCACCTTATCACCGCATGCCTGGCCTGTACAGTAATCTTCTCTAGTTTATTCATTCATTTACTCATTCCAAAACATGCGGTGAGCACTTGGTAAGTGCCCAACACTGTTGAAGGCTTTGGAGTCACAATGAAGAAGGACACCGTACCCCTGTGAAAGGGTTTATAATTTGATGGAGTCAGATGGGTAGATTCTGAAATCTCAAAACCTCTCTTTCTAGGCAACATTCAGAACTCATGCCTGGGGTCCCTCAGGAGCGTAGAGACAGGGGTCCCTCACTCCCCCCAGGAGGCTGTTTGGGAAGGCCGGGGGTCTGAGCTGAGGCATAGAGGATGAGTGCAGGCGGGGCTGACTGAAGCAGAGAAGGCAAGGCATTCTAAAAAGAGGCAGAGTCTGGGTGAAAGAGCATGACACATTCTGGAAAGAGCAGCCGGTTCCCTACTTATTGCCAGGTTCTAGTTTACCCCAAATCCACTCATTTTGGCATGCAGGACCCTGCAGAAACTTCCCTCTCTTCCCCATCTCACCCGAACACTTTCTCCCCCTCAAATAGACGCCCCTTGCCTCATCTTCTTCTCCAACCCAAATCTGCTCTAGTCAAGTATTCGCTATCCTTCCCTGTGCCTTATTCATTCCCTCTGCTCCCTTCCCCCTGATGCCCCACCCTCAATCCTACCTATCCTTGGTCATAACCTCTATGACATTATTCCCTACTTGTTTCATAGGCTTAAGTCTTATTTCTTCAGCCAATACTCATTCTTTTCATGCCTCTGAATTATCTGCAGTGGCAAGCACAGGGCTAGGAACCCAATGGGAGTTCAGTAAATATCCGTGTGCAACACCACTAATAAATTATTCCTCCAAATTGGTTCAGGAGGCAACCAGAATATCATGTTCTATTTAGGAATTTAGAGGAATGTGTAGATCGCAGAGAAGCTCTCGACTTTCATCCAAACCAGGGATTCCAACCCAAACGTCTGCAGGTGGTATGAATGGGTAGAGAGTCTAGGTGTCATGTAAGAAATGGTTGACTTTTCTCTCAACTCCACTGTAAGTTAAACACCAGCTAGGCTGACACTTGGTTTCAGCACTGAGGAGGCAGTAGGAGGTGGTAGGGACAGTGGCGATAAGAAAGTGAAGGTTTCCATGAAGGCTTCAATTGTCACCATGCTGGAACACAGGCCTGGTGTTGCCAGATACTCTGATTTCTCAACAAAAGCCACAAATCTAGATTTTTATGTGACCTACCCCCTGCCCCGTAAACACTAACACACAGTCTAGGCTGACACTTAGTGGGCAAACAAAACATGTCTGCAGGCCAAATTCAGCCTGGAGGCTGCCAGGTCATTCAGCCCCTGTTCTAAATGGTGAGTAGAGCTGATGCTGGCCCACGTTTTCCCAAGCCTGAGAATGCGTTCTCATGTCATGTGACTGATAATACAATGATGATGCATTGTTTTCACACATACATTCAATCACATACACACTCAAAACACCCCATGAGATTATGGTTGAAGAAGACAGAGAATAAGTCACATTTACTTCTAGGACTTGAGAGAACAGCCGGAATTTCAGAGTCACAAGGTATGTGGTGTCCTGACAACTACCACGCCCAAGCTGTCTTGAGGCTGATTTCAGTGAATTGTCCTACAATGTTCTCAGGACCCTTCACTCTCCTTGTACCTGAAGGAACCTCTTTTTCCTCTTTGGTCCAGATAGTGTACCCTTTGAGTTTGGGAGGACAGTTATACCCCAGCCTCTGGGAACTTCTGGATGAAAAGAAAGAGAGAGCTACATTGGGAAAAACCAGGGTCCCAAGACCTGTGTGGCTGAACTTTTCAACTCGCCCATCAGTGGGTAGTGTGGCCCTACTTCAGTGCTTCCCAAACTATAATGTGCAAGCAGTCCCCTGGGGATCTTGTTAAAATGCAGATTTTGAGTCAGTAGGTCTGGATGGACCCAAGATTGTGCATTTCTAACATGCTCCCAGGTGATGCCAAAGCTGTTGGGCTGCAAGCCACCCTTTGAGTAGCTGAAGCCAAGTGGACTAAGAACAGGCTCTGGCTTAAGGCCATCTGGGTTCACGGCCATTGCCAGTTCAGCTAGCTGAATCTCTTCGGGAAATTCACTCAGTGATCCTCTCCAAGCATGTTAGTTCCCTCCTTTTACTGGCACTGCCTTGTTCAAAGGATATAATAGTTAAAACATGGGCTCTATTGCCTAACTGCCTGGCTTTGAATTCTGGCTCTGACTCCTCATTATGTGACCACAGGTAAGTGACTTAACCTCGCTGGGCCTCAGAATCCTAGTAAAATGGGGACTACAGCAGCGCTGACCTCTCGGGCTCCTTGTGAGAATTAAAAGCGCATTAAGGCGTGTGGTTGTTTGGAACCGTGCCTGGCTCATAGAAAGCACCCCACAAGTGTTGGCCATAACCTGTGAGACGGCTCTGTGAATTAAAGTTACAAACGAATGCATTCCCTTTATGACCTAGAGAAAGATACTCACAGTGAAGACGGCATCCCTTGCACCCGCGACCTCAGTTGGAGAGATTCGCTCACTTATGGAGAGTGGGAAAGAGAGAACCCCTCTGGGCCACAGCCCCTTTCACTCCTCAGCACCCTGGCAGCCTCCACGGGGCCACAGCTGGCCCCACTCATATAGGTACTGTGATGGGAATAATCTGATCGCCTTCATGGGACAGCCCTGGAGTTCCATCTCAGGCTTGGGTTCAGGTCCTAGGGGCCTGGGGGTGATTCCAGGAGGCTGTGAGTGGGAGTGGGGGGTGCCAGCCAAAGCCACCTCAATTCTCTTTGTTCCTGCTCTGTTCTTCTCTACCTCCAACTGGGTTGAGTGAAACCCTAAATGTGGCAGCTCCAGAGCCCCTAGAGGCTCCTAGGACCTCTTGCCAGGGGCCCTGACAGGACAGAGACCCGGACAACACTGTTGTGGCTAGACCTGTTTCCTCCCTGCTGTGTGGGAGGGGCTGCCTCCTCAGCCGAGTGCCTCTGGACTCTTCCTTTGAGGGAGTGGGAAGCTGGCTTTCCCTTTTCCTTTCCAGAGCTCTTGGGGAGCCCCAATCTTCTGTTGCAGAGAGTGAGAAGAAACTAGGCCAGAAAGGGTCGGGTGGGGATGATCCTTCTCTGGAGCCCAGCCCTTATCTTTCCATGTGCCACAGGCTCATCCACCCATCCATATATTCATTTAGCAAATATGCATTAAGTACTTCCTATGTGCCTCTGCCTGACCAGAGAGAGATCCCTAAAGAAGGTAGGAGTGGTTTGTGTTTTCTCAAGTCAAATAATATTAATAAACCACTAACTCTGACAAGACACCTGTTATTAATAGTTGACAATTAAAAAATTACCTTAAGTATCTGTGTGTCCACAGAAGAGCTTTTTAGGCAAGCTATATCTTATTGGACATTCTTCTCTCCTACATTAACAGGAAATTCTATTTGAACCACCTTTTCACACTGGGGAGAATCTATGCAGCCCTCGCCAACACCACTCTGCAGCATTCAGCTTTCTGAGGGACTCTGTCTGGATGTAGGGGAGGAGAAAGCTACAACTAAGGAAAAACTAGACTCATCTCCTGCTGATAGCATAGCCTTTCCCTGGAGAACCACCTGGGAGCATGGCTCCGGTAAGAGCATTATTCCAGCATCATTCCAGTATGTAACTCCGGGTCTGTGCCACTACCCATCACACCTTGCCTCCGTTACCACCACCAGGGCAGGCACAAGAAGATGTGCTCTCAGAAGGGCCACGGACAAGAGATGGAGAGAAGGAAGGAAAGGGAGGCAAGACCGGAGGAGAGGGGGACAAGAAACAAAATGGCGGTGAAGAGCAAGGGGAGGGAGAAAGAGAAGAAGGGAGATCTCACAGAGAGGTGGTAAGAAAACAGAAGGGACCTGAATGAGAAGCTGAAAAGGACAAGAGAAGACATACACCACTGAGAGATGCCTCACGAAGCTTCTATTTATCTAATTTAAAACTTGAAAGTAAGGCCATATACCCAAACAAATGTGTTTTCTTCTCTGTGCCAATTATTCTGGATAACTGTGAGGGGCTAAAAACTAATTCCAGCCAAGGGCCTCTCCTGAAGTTTCATTTTTTCCCCCAGTTTGTTGTTGTTGTTGTTTGTTCCTCTTTTGATTCAAGCTTTGTGCCTTCTTCCTTAGCATATTCCCTAACTTGGACTTGCTAGCCTGGCCCTGGTATTTCAAATGAAGGTTTGGGTTTGAGGCTGCAGAAAGGTTCCTGCAGGAGGCAGTGTTAGGACAAGGTGTGTGAGGGAGGGGGACTTTCTCTTTTGTGGTCCAACTTCTTCAGTTGGCTGTTATCTCAGTCCTACGGACACTGGCTCAATTTCCTTTGCGTATGACACCCCCTTTTTAATTTTTTAAAATTTTATTATGTTATGTTAGTCACCATACAATACGTCATTGGTTTTTGATGTGGTGATCCACAATCCGTTGTTTTCGTATAACACCCAGTGCTCCATGCAGTACGTGCCCTCCTTAAAACCCATCACCGGGCTAACCAATCCCCCCTCCCCCTCCCTTCTAAAACCCTGTTTGTTTCTCAGAGTCCATAGTCTCTCATGGTTCATCTCTCCCTCCAATTCCCCGCCCCCCCCCCATTTTTCCCTTCCTTCTCCTAATGTCCTCCATGCTATTCCTTTCACAAATAAGTGAAACCATATGATAATTGACTTTCTCTGCTTGACTTATTTCACTTAGCATAATCTCCTCCAGTCCCATCTATGTTGATGTAAAAGTTCGGTATTCATCCTTTCTGATGGCTGAGTAATATTCCATTGTATATATGGACCACATCTTCTTTATCCCTCATCTGTTGAAGGGCATCTCGGCTCTTTCCACAGTGTGGCTATTGCGGACATTGCTGCTATGAACATTGGGGTGCATAGGGCCCTTCTTTTCACTACATCTGTGTCTTTGGGGTAAATACCCAGGAGTGCAATTGCTGGGTCATAGGGTAGCTCTATTTTTAAAATTTGAGGAACCTCTACACTGTTTTCCAAAGTGGCTGTACCAACTTGCATTCCCACCAACAGTGTAAGAGGGTTCCCCTTTCTCCACAACCTCTCCAATATTTGTTGTTTCTTTCCCTGACCATTTTTTGCCATTCTAACTGGTGTAAGGTGGTATCTCAATGTGGTTTTGATTTGGATTTCCCTGATGGCTAATGATGAACATTTTTTCATGTGTCTGTTAGCCATTTGTACGTCTTCTTCAGAGAAGTGTCTTTTCATATCTTCTGCCCACTTTTTGACTTGATTATCTGGTTTTTGGGTGTTGAGTTTGAGAAGTTCTTTATAGATCTTGGATACCAGCCCTTTATCTGTAGTGTCATTTGCAAATATCTTCTCCCATTCTGTGGGTTGCCTCTTTGTTTTGTTGACTGTTTCCTTTGCTGTGCAGAAGCTTTTTATCTTGATGAAGTCCCAAAAGTTCATTTTTGCTTTTGTTTCAGTAGCTTTTGGAGATGTATCTTGAAAGAAGTTGCTGTGGGCGATGTCAAAGAGGTTACTGCCTATGTTCTCCTCTAGGATTTTGATGGATTCCTGTCTCACATTGAGGTCTTTCATCCATTTTGAGTTTATCTTTGTGAATGGTGTTAGAGAATGGTCGAGGTTCATTCTTCTGCATGTGGCTGTCCAATTTTCCCAGCACCATTTATTGAAGAGACTGTCTTTTTTCCATTGCATGTTTTTTCCTGCTTTGACACCCCCTTTAAATGTTGCCATACCTTGTAAGTGCTTGTGAAACCAGCGATTCCACAGAAAGGAGGTATAGCCTCAAAACATAGGTAAGTCAGAGGTTCCAGGCTCAAAGTAAAAGTAAAATCAGAGGTTTGCAAATTATAGATCAAAGGAGTCACCAAGGAATGTCTGTTACCATGGCCCGTGGACTGGCCACTTTGTTTAAAATGCACAATATTTCGCATTCAGTAAAAAATAGACTATGAGCATTTCAACCAACTTTCCAATTGGAAAGCTTTTTTAGAGGTCTTGCTCTAATTTAAGATATCCTATGAGGATATCTTAGGATATTCACTGGAGTAATTGAAAAGGTTGGAGGGCTAAAAAGTAAGCTCCTGGATCACCATCACTCTTTCCAAGGATGAGTTTTGTTGGTGATTTCAATATCCACGTAGGTGACCCCTCCCATACGCTGGTCGCTGTTCCTTGAGCTCCTGCAGCCCAGTAATCCTGCCCACTACCCTCATCAGCCACTAACTCCTGCAATTTTATCTTAGAGTTTGTCGTTAATAACTGTAGCCCACCCCATTACTTCCACTCTCCATCTCTACCACTGCCTGTCTTTCCCTGAGTCCAGTTATCCTTCCACCCGCTAATCCCACAATCTATTGCTCCTTCTGGGTTTTCACTGTCCCTCACTCCCCTCACATCCTCATTTCCTTCCCCTCAGCCTAGATTCCATGATCAGTCATTACTATTACCATTCCCTTGCATGCACCCTCAACACCTTTGTGTCTCTTCCACTTGATTCTATTTACTTGGCTAAGTCCAACTGTCCACCAACTCCATGCCTGCATCATGCTGCTAAATTTGCCTGGAGAAAACCATGTGATATACTAACCAGTGTTACCTCAAAGTCATAATCTCAAGTCTCAGGAGGGTCCTCAGTGTTGCCTGGAGATCACACTATGCTTCCCTCATCTGTTCTCTCTGCTGAATG
This sequence comes from Neomonachus schauinslandi, assembly GCF_002201575.2. NCBI lineage: Eukaryota > Metazoa > Chordata > Mammalia > Carnivora > Phocidae > Neomonachus > Neomonachus schauinslandi. The sequence continues at coordinate 82,638,598 of NC_058414.1, forward strand.
GCTACTTCACACCTTCTCTCGCCTCAAACCTCCAGTGCCTCCTGATGACCCAGCTTCCTTTTTCTCTGAGAACATCATAGCAATTGAAAGAGAACTCCAAGCTCTCTCCACCATGTCCACCACTTACCTGGAATTAGACCCATAGATCTAGTTTCTCTCCTTGTTACTATGGAAGAACTGTCTCAGTTCTAAGCAATGTCCAACTCTTCCCCTTTTGTACTAGATCCCATCCCATCTCTTCTACTCAAGGACATTGCTCTAGCAATTCTCCCTTTTTCCTACATCAATTTTATCCTCACTCCTAGATCCTCCCCATCAGCAACAAACTGATATTTCTCCTAAACATATTGTTATTTCTTCCACTTAAAAATAGAAGAAAATAAAACAAAACCTCCCTTGGCCCTGCTACCCCACTGCTCCAGTTTTCTCCACCCCTTTAAAGAAAACTCCTTGAAAGGGTTTCCAATTTCTTGCTTCCTATTCTCTCCTGAACCCCTCTGGTAGGTTTTGGCACCCACTACCCCACCAAACCTGATCTCCACGTTGCTAAAGCCAATGGCTAATCAGTCCTCCTCTCTCTGTTACCAGCGTGGGACATAAGTAACTACTCCTTTCTCCTTGAAATGCTTTCTTCACTTGGCTTCTAGAACACTACGCTCTCCTGGCTTTCCTCCTTCACTGACTTTTCTTCTCAGTTTCCTTTGCTGATTCATTCTCATCAATACCCTCTACCATCTCCAAATCAAAACTCATGGCTGCATATCACACATAAACCAATTATTCCCAAATTTATATCTCTAGTCCAGAACACTGTGAACTCCACAGACACCTATCCAACTGCCTACTGGACATTTCTATTTGAATATCTAATAGGCATCTCAACATGTCCAAAACTAACCTTTCAATATTATCCCTCAAGACTTGCCCCTCCCAAGGTCTTCTCTATCCTAGTCAATGGCAGCTCCATTTTTCTACTTTCTCAAAACTTTGGAGTCATCCTTGACTCCTCTCTTTCTCCCCACCCCATCGCCAACCCATCAGGAAATCCTTTTAAACTACTTTCAAAATATATGCAGGATCTGACACATCTCACTATTTCCACTACTACCCCCCTGGACCAAGCCATCATCATCATTGTCATCACCTGGATTGTTGCAAAACCTCCTAAAGGGGTGGCTTTTTTCTAATCTCACCCTCTTCGGTCACATGTAACCCTTTAAAAATCTTAGACCATGTCACTTTTCCACTCAAAACCCTCCAATGTCTTCCCATCTGTATTAGTTAAGGTAATGCTAGCTCTGAAAGAGATAAATCCCAATATATCAGTGGCATAAAATAACCAGTAGAAATTCATTTCTCACTCAGAAAAAGTCCAAAAAAGGTGTTCCTGTTCAGTGAGAGTTTTTTTTAACAAGCACCTGGGCTCCTTCCATCTCGTGATATGCCATCTGCACTACATGGCTTCTAGGGTTGCCAGAGAAAGAGAGAGAGCTTGGAGAATGGCCCATGGCAGGTTGGTAAGGCAAGTACTGGAGGCGGTAGACATCATTTCTGCTACTTTTCCTTTGGCCAGAGCTCAGTTACCCGTCCACACTGTAGTCTAGCTGTGTCCATAGAGGGAAGAGGAAACAGTCTGGTAAATAGCCAGTCTCTTCCATGCCTTCTCAGGCATGATAAAAGGGAAAGTCCTTACAATAGCGTAAAGGCCCTACATGGTGTCCCTCTGCTCCTCGCCCACCTCTCTGCTCCCTCCTCTCCGACCTCATTTTCTCTACTCTCCTCAATTACCACAGTCTAGCCACACTGGTTCCCTGCTGCTTCTTGAACACTCCAAGCATGCTTCAGGTCAGGGCCTGCCTTCTTGCTGTTCCCTTTTCCTGGAATGTTCTTCACCACCTTCAGATGTTCACTTACATGTTCATCCTCTTTATGAGCCTTCCCTGGCCACTCTTTCTAAGATTGCAACACCACTCTGGATAGTCCCAGCACTCTGTTCTCTCCTTCTCTGCCTTATTCTATTCCTTGGTACCTATCATTACCTCCCATTCTCTATGTTTTGCTTTTTTATCTGGATTATTGGCTTCATACCAGAATATAAGCACCATGAGAGTTTGGTCCATTTTGTTTATTGCTGTATCCCCAGTGCCTAGAATGGCATCTGGCGCATGGGAAACAATACGTTTATTTGTGGAGTAAGTGTTCAGCAGCACCAAATGGGCAGAGTAGGGAATGCTTGAAGAACATCAGCCTTCAGAGGTTGACATCATGCTTGCCATAAACAAGCAGTACTTCTCTGAGAGACAGAATCGAGGACTCATGGGCTTTTAGGGGCAGCTAAGGTGACATTTCTTATGTGAGTCACCCTTCAAGTCCTCTTCCTCCTCCACCTCCTTTCTAACTCAGGGCTCCCTTGAGGCTTAATGTGCTTTTCTCTCCTCAGCTCATTTGTTCTCATGGCTCCCTCAGCTGCCTCCTGGCCAATGATCCTTCTAAGTATCTCCTCCAGCCTATTGATTCTTTTTATTTTTATTTTTTAAAGACTTATTTATTTGAAAGAGAGAGAAAACGGGGCGCCTGGGTGGCTCAGTTGGTTAAGCGACTGCCTTCGGCTCAGGTCATGATCCTGGAGTCCCAGGATCGAGTCCCGCATCGGGCTCCCTGCTCGGCAGGGAGTCTGCTTCTCCTTCTGACCCTCCCCCCTCTCATGTGCTCTCTCTCATTCTCTCTCTCTCAAATAAATAAATAAAAATCTTTAAAAAAAAAAAAGAAAGAGAGAGAAAGAACACACAAGCGTTCTTTGGAGTGGCAGAGGGAGAGGGAGAAGTAGACTCCCCGCTGAGCAAGAAGCCCCATGCTGGGCTTGATCCCAGGACCCTGAGATCATCACCTGAGCCAAAGGCAGACACTTAACCAACTGAGCCACCCAGGCACCTCTATTGACTCTTCTTAGATATTCTGCCGTCATCTTAGACTTTCCATGTCTTGAACTCATTTCCCTTTTCTTACACCCATTTAGTTCATTCTCCCAGTTTCTTATGATTAAAATTTTAAATTTTTGACTGCTCCTTTATTTCTTTCATCTAAGCAGTCACTGAGTCGAGGACTTGTTATTTCCACTTTAAAAATTTCTCTTGTATATGAGAGGTGTTTTTTTTCCCAAGGCCAAGCCCTTATCCACAGGGAATCTCAGGGTTGGAGGGCCCCATCTCTGGCAGAGTCCCACTACCTTATCCAGCTTCCTCTAGGACACTTTCGAGATGGGTGGCTCTCCCGCTGGACTGCAGTTCCTTGAGGGCAGGGACCTGTCCTATTCATTGTGGGTTTACCAGCACCTGGCACAGTGCTTGACTTCAAGGAGGCATTTCTCCTGATGCAGCCTATTCTATAGTTAATCCCTATTAGGAGATGTTCCTCCTAGAAAGAACCACTTTCCACTTTCAATCTCATTCTACCTCCCACATAGGCACAAGTTTAGAAACCTTCAGAAGACCCACAATTCCCACTGCCTTCAGCTCAGGCTCCTCAGATTAAGACTTTGTATTACTTAGAGAAACTTACACATGTGCTTTCTCTTCATGCCCCCCCCCCCCTTTTTTACCTCCCTCATCCCCTGCCTGGCCTAAGAATTTATCTCCCCCCTCTGTCCCCCACTTGCTCTTGTTTCTGTTACTGCTGTTGCTGAATAGTTGCATTCAGGAATTCCTTAGTCCAGTTTGAGTTGCACCTTCTTAGGAGGAAGACCTCTCTGGTTAGCACCAAGGGTCACTGTCATTCCTAAAGCATTCGTTGTCAATCTTTCACCTTGTCAATTAAAAGCACGTTAACTTGCTTTGTATTTAAAGCTTTCATCAGCATACTATCTGTTTCAATTCGATGTTAAAGTATGAGGCTTTATGTGCTAAGAACATAGTAGGTTTATGTTCCATTGGTGTTCTAACATAGTAGTCCTCATTCAATGTTTGCTTGAATTTCATGACATGAAATTGAATGAGTAAGTGAAAAATTTCCTGTATTCCTCTTAACTCAGGAACATGCAGTGGGCTCACCCATTCAGTTCACTTCACTTAACATTATTGAGCATTTACTCTGAACTGGGCAGCAAGGTCAGAGCTGTAGATAAAAAGATGAATAAGGCAGGGGCGCTTGGGTGGCTCAGTCAAGTATCTGCCTTCGGCTCAGGTCATGATCCCAGAGCCCTGGGATCGAGCCCCGCATCGGGCTCCCTGCTCAGCAGTGAGTCTGTTTCTTCCTCTCCCTCTGCCCCTCTGCCTGCTTGTGCTCGCTCTCTCAAATAAATAAAATCTTTAAAAAAAAAAAAATGAATGTGGCAGATCTTTACCCTGGAGCTTAGCCTAGAGGAGGACATGTAGATAAAAAGCTTTTTATAGCAAAATTTGGCAAAGTGTATTGAAGATACAAAGTGTTAGGAAGGCAAAAAGAGGAATTATACCTAGTGGGGTCAGGAAAGACTTCAAAAGCTAACCGAGACTGAACCGGTACTTCTATTGGCATTCATAACACACTTAGTCCCGGCAGAGGAGATCACATGATGAAGACAGATCAAAGAGATGTGAAAAGGCAAACTGTTAGGATACACCAAGATGGTGGTGGCCAGAGCACAAGATACGTGGGAGGGAGTGGTGGGAGATAAAGCTGAAAGTTACACTGGAGCCAACGAGTGAAGAGCCTCCCGTAGGCTACATCAGGGCGGTAGCGCTGAAGGGAAAGAAGTTGGGATTGTTCAATATAGTTGTCGACTGATACAGTCGAATTAATTCGGTCCTGTGTGCTTGTGGGCATGAAGATAACTGGAAGGGTAATCCAAAAAGCCGTGTGGAGGCCGAGTCACGCGCTGTGAACTGGGACCAGGCCGCCAGACAGCCGCGCCCACACGCCACCCGGAGTAGGGGGCTGGGGCCCGCCATCCCCACAGGGCCGGGGACCAGGGTTGGGCGGGAATCCGGTCCACGCACTCGGCGCGCTCGCGGGGACGTGGCGCTTTCCAGCCAATCCCGGTTACGCGACTGTAGGGCCAATGGATGTCGGGGAATGCTGCACGTCAGCGGCGGGTTCGTTGCTGATTGGTCAGGAGGCCGCCGGCGAGGCGGATGGGGGCGGGGCGCGGAGCTGCTTCCGGTTGGGCGGTGCTTGCGCGCGTGAGCTGAACCGGTGGGTAAGCGGCGGCCACGGGAACCTGGGCTGTGGGCGCTACGAGGAAAGGTAGGTACTGCGGTCCCCAGTTCTTCTGCAGCCTCGTCCTTTTCCGCTTTTTGTCGTCTGCACTCGCTCCCGACGCGGCATGGGTCCCCTTCGTTCGGGGCCCCTGTTTCTGCTAGCGCGGGGGGAACGGGCCCTGAGCCTGCTCGCGACCCCGCGGCCCTCGGCGCGCAGTCTGAGTTGAAGGCCGCCGCTCGCTCTCCCGCGCGCGCTGGGAAGGGGCCTGAGTCTCGGCGAACTCCGGCTCCCGGTTTTGCGTTCTGGGGGGTACTGTTTTGTGCCTGGCTTGCCACGTCCTCGGCCCCTGGGCTCCGTCTCTCACCGAGTCCCTCCTGTTTGCCTACTGAAGGTCGGAGGGCAGTGGGGTAGTGTTAGTGTAACAGTTCTCTGCCACCTCCCACTAACCGGCCTACCTGTGTCCTCCAGCCCAGCCCCAAGGCCACATCCCGAGAGTAGGGTGCGTCTGCCAAGAAAGTCGTGTTCGCTGACTTTGAGGGTGTAGAAACGGGGCGGGGGGAGGGGGTGGGGGAGAATGCGGGAAGACACTATGTGATTTAAAAAAAACACCTTTGTGTAATTTTAAAGAAAAGCCGACTGCTTCGAGCTTCCGTGTTTGGCTGCATACTTTGTCAGCGACGGGAAATAGTTTTTAAGCTTTATTAGGGAATTGTATTTTACCTTTTTTGTTGCTTTTAGCTATAGATCTTAGTTCTGATTTTTGGCATGCTGTGTTGAGAAGTAAAGTTAATTCCCAACAGCTGCCCTGATTAAGAGCATAGTTAGGTGGTAGGTAGTTTTGAAAGCAGCTTGTGCACTATGGCAAAAGTTTCCTGGGTCTCCTGCTAAAATTGTAGGGCCCTTGATCTCAATTCCTGATTGTTTAAATTCTCAGAGTAATGTCTCTGAGAATTGAATTGCATTCACTTCCTGGCGGCATGTACCATAAGATCAAGGTTAATGAATTGGGAATAAGGTTGCTTTTAATATGGTTTTGTAGTTGGGAAGTAGAGAACGTGTAGTCTCCCGATAAATTATTTTTTGCCCTAGAGTGGAAGACACAAGACAAATGCATGTCTGACCTCATTCCATGAATTTAGTTAGCCAAGTAACGATGGCCATCACTGAAGAATTTAAGTATTATAGTACAAATTTACAGTACAAACCTGTAAATTGTATTTGTGGGTAGAGGATGAATTGCCTAGGCCTAATCTGAGTTTTACAGTGATTCAGGGGTCTCCAGTAGGATTTTTTTTTAAGAATTGCAACTAGGAGGACCATGAACTGATAAAGATGAATTGGGTATGCCTGAGTGGATGGTACTTGGTTATAGCTTTGAAATCAACTCCTACCACTAACTCTCAATATAATTCTTGGCTTCCGTTCATCCAGTGATGTGTCACAAGATACATATTGGTGGCATTTTCTATACATTGCACCAGTACAGGAGATTGGTAATTGATATTAACACAAATTTTCTATAACATGGGTGTGCCAGGGGTATTGGAAGGACAGAGGTGTAGCCAGGGATAGCCATTGGAGATGCTAGGCCATAACATCCTAGATCCTTTGTGAACTCTTAAATATGGGTGTTGTTGATGTTGTAATTTATGTATTAGAGTTAAAACAGCTGAAATAACACTTGCCTGTTGCTGCCTGATGGCCAGATCCGGTGAGGGGAATTGGGGGTTGGGGAGCAGGCAGGAACTGCATTGCTGCCAAGTACTGTCCAACTAATCTAGTAAAATGTATTGGTATATAAAAAATGTAAGACATTGTACTGGGGACTGTAGAAAGATATAAATATTAGCTGAGAGTCCTGCCTTTTAAAAATGTACTATCTATAGGGGAGCTAAGGAGACAACTTAAAGTAGCCTATGATCATTATTGTGGAGTGGTACAAGTTTTATAAAAGTTAAGAGGAATGGGTACGGATTACTTCCAGATGGAGTAATCATAGTAGATAGGTCTTTTCATCTAGGACTTTAAAATTATTTATAGGGCGCCTGGGTGGCTCAGTTGGTTAAGCGACTGCCTTCGGCTCAGGTCATGATCCTGGAGTCCCTGGATCGAGTCCCGCATCGGGCTCCCTGCTCGGCGGGGAGTCTGCTTCTGCCTCTGACCCTCCCCCCTCTCATGTGCTCTCTCTCTCTCATTCTCTCTGTCTCAAATAAATAAAGTCTTAAAAAAAAAAAAAAAAAAAAAATTAAAATTATTTATAGACATTTGGCACCGAAGGGAGGTTGAGCTAAAATAACTACCAAATTCTCAAGGACTTTATGTGTGTTAAACATGCACTCCAAAATTGCAACTAGAAAACAAAGCTCCTGTCCCTACATTTTGCAAAGCATTCCTATGGCAATTAATTATGTGTTAAAGTTTCATCAGCCCCAAAGGAAACTTTTTTCTTCCAGAATTTTTAGAACTTTTTTCTTAATTTTTTCACTCCGTAGCCAGAAAATTTTAGTTTGTACTGAGCTGCTTTGGTTATAGAACTAAGGAAGCCTGAGTAATAGTTTGTCATTCTCAAAGCTCTTCTTTAGGCAAATTTTGCAGTTTTTCTATTCTCAGCTGTCATATAAATGTGTGCTCTCAGTACCACAAATAATTTAATTAGAATGTGTTAATGATCTAATGTAAATTTGCTTTGTCACTAGAGAAACATGGAATAAATGGTTTGTCATTATCATAACTTTTATCAGATCATGCAGGATGACATTATTCCTTGAATGTGATAATCCGTTGTACTTGCACTAAAGTTGTAAGTGAAGAATGTCAGATAACCAGATAGCTTTAATTTCTAGATTTTATAACCTGGGCCTTAGTATACTTAAGCTGCTGTCAGGCTGTTCCCCCAACCCACAACTGAAGTAGACACTTAGGCAGTGAGATCCTCTTTTTGCTGCATTATAGAGGATTGTCCTTTTTTGCTGATTATCCAGCTCAGAGAACTGGAATTTTACCACCACACCCATTTCTCCCACTTGTTAACTTTGAGTAATGGGTCTTTGATCAACCAAAATACCTGTGGGATCACTCAGTGCTAATGTTCTTGAGAAGTTGTATTTAATCCAGACATCTGAATTTCCCTGGAACAATTTAAGTGTTCTGTGACCAATGACTGGGAAGAAAGGGAGGGAAATGGCAAGAATTTAGAGCTTTCAAGGAAATTTTTGAATGGATAAAATAAACGGATTCTTAAGGCTAATCTTTGTTATTGAAAGAAATTTAAGCTTATGCTATTAATTTTCTCCTTATGAATTAACTGGAGCAGTTCATGAAAATAACTTTTGCGGGAGACCATTATTGGTGATATACTTTGAAGGATGATCGTTACTTGATATCTTTCCTGTTCTGTTTAGTTTGTGTCTCTAACATGGCATTATCCAGTAGAAATATAGTACATGTCACATGAATACATTTTCTTTTCTTTTCTTTTTTTTTTTTTAAAGATTTTATTTATTTGACAGAGAGAGACACAGTGAGAGAGGGAACACAAGCAGGGGGAGTGGGAGAGGGAGAAGCAGGCTTCCCGCTGAGCAGGGAGCCCGATGCGGGGCTCGATCCCAGGACCCTGGGATCATGACCTGAGCTGAACGCAGACGCTTAATGACTGAGCCACCCAGGCGCCCCAAATACATTTTCATCTGAAATTTTAAAACAGATTAATGTTAATAATTTAATCCAGTGCATACAAAATGCCATTTTTTCTATGTAAAGTGTAACGCTTATATCACATCTTATTTACACCAGCCACAGTTCAAGTGCTTAGCAGCTGCATGTGATTCATAGCTATTGTCCTGAACAGTACAGGTCTAGATTTTTTTTTAAAGATTTTATTTATTTCATTTGAGAGAGCACATGCAGGAGCCAGGGGAGGGGCAGAGGGAGAGGGAAAAGCAGATTTCCCCATGAGCAGGGAGCCCGACATGGGGCCCAATCCCAGGACCCTGGGATCATGACCTGAGCCGAAGGCAGACACTTAACCGACTGAACCACCCAGGTGCCCCAGATTTTCTTTCTTTTTTTTTTTTTTTAAGAAAAAATATTAGATGTTACCCTTGGTGAAGGTGGGACAGAATTATAGAAAGAAAAACTTACAGGTCATTTGAGAAATAGGAGATGGGGAGATGCTTTTTCCACAGCCATTGATTTACCTTCTAGATCACATGATAAAAGTTCATACATCTATGTCCGCTATTTATGTTTTCCTGATATCCTGTTATCCATTGATGTGTAGCTGTGATGAAGAGGGAAGGAGAAAGAGAAAGGCCATTATTTGGTTTCAGTTTGATTGAAAAGATAAACATGCTTCAGAAATAACTGCACTAATGTAGTTCTTCAAATACGTTGTGTCAAAGGTGGTTTTGTACTGTTCTCACATCTTCCTATATAAAATATCCTTTGTCTTGGTGGATATCTTTTGTTTCTACTTGAACATTTTTATGTACTGTATGGATTTAGATAAATCTAGTACAGTCTTTTTTTAGTGTCTATATTCATAGAACAACAGGCCTTTGTGAAAGTTCCTAATAGCCAGGAGTTGGTATATTATATGTGGGTACAAAGGGTGTATATTTTTTTAAAAAGTTACTTAAAGTGCAGGGTTTTTTATTGTCCACTGCAGAGAGGTGAAGGTAGGACCATTGGCTTTGTCCATCACGTGGTCCTTGTGACCTTTTTAAGAAGTAGTTCCATCAGTGGTAGGTAGAAAGCTAGATTTCACAGTGGCAGTAGGTGGTGAGGAGCAGAGATAGCAGTATAGACACTCCTGTGGGTGAAGGAAAGGGAAGGGCAACCTTGAATGAATAGCGAGGTCTGGGAAAGACAGATTTTGGATTGTGGAGACCTGAGTAGTAGTGATTGACAAAATGGGGGAAGGAGCCTTTAGAGGCGTGGGATTGGAAGTTAATTGAAAGAGAAGGAAAAGGGATGGATAGATAGATGATAAAGCAGAAGCTCTTGACTTTTACTCTGGAATTCTCTTATCCTTGTTATCAAGATGTTAAGCCTCAAACTTAAATGTAGCTTTGCCTCTAAATCACAGTGAATCAGTGTTACATTTTTGTATGTTACATGTATCAAAACTTTGTACAGTATCTTTTCCAGGCCTGGTAATGGGCTTAGGCATTATTTATATTGTAACATTTGAGGTTTGCAAGAGTTGTTAAGGAATTATGCAAGAATTGTTGGGGTACTTTATTCTGAGGATGTAATTAATCATATATAAAATTTTCCTAAATGTGAAGTTTCCTTATTAATAGGCATAAGGAAAATCATCTGTTGCAGTGACTTGATTTTACTTGATTTTGTAAACCTCTAACATTATAGATATTGTTTGGATATATCACAAAATATCCACAACAGAAATTTGTTCCTTTTCTCTACAGAGTTTTATTGGTCTAAAGAAGTGTTTGTAGTTTGAGATGGAAGTCTTACTTTGTCCTAAAATAAAGTCATACTCATTTTGGCATTTAAGAGAGCCATTAAATCTCTTAATTTTCTCCTGTGCCACTGATTTGATTGATCAGTTGAATTATTGAAGGACAAGCTGAAGTGTTACTCTAAAGCAGCATGTTTTACTTTAAAAAGAGTTTATGTCTTAATAGATATGTGTTTTTCTTCAGTCTCCTTTTTCAATCTGGAGAAATGGCTTGAAAATGTTTTCTTTGCAACTAGTATTGAAAAGTTTTTATAATATTTAAAAAGTAATGTACACAGGTAATACACATGAGTGTGTATTCATTTACAAAATATAGACAGCAGAGTACAATACTAAAGTTCATACCAGCCTCACCACCCCGCCCCATCTCTTCTCCCTTGAGTCTGGGGGTTACCACTGTTTACAGATAGATGTTTATCCTTCCACTCCATTTTTATTCATATGTGTTCTATATTATACAAATACAAACAACCTGGGAGGTTATTTGGTTTCACTTATTACATAAATGAAATCTTAACATTGTTTTGCAACTTGCTTTTTGTTGTTCACTTAACGTGCCATGGCGAATTCTCCGCTTCAGTGCAGATAGATTCACCTCATTCTTTTTAACCTTTGTGTAGTCTCCCATAATAGAGATTTCATGTGTATTTACTAGTTCTCTGGTTTTGTTTGTTCTCCATTCCTTTTTTATCATTATAAACTGTCATTATGGAATATCTTTGTGCAGATGTATACAAATTTGGGCGTTTCAGTGGGCTAGCATGAAACAGAATACTGATAAACTTTCAGAAGCATAGCTGAGTTCTGATGTTGGTAGGAACAGCTTAAGAAAAGTCCCACCTTCTTCCCGGTTGTCTAGCGGTCTCTTGGTCTTGCTTTTTCACATTGCTTCTTACGGGTTTTCATCAGTCTCACCAACCATCCAGTAAGAGTACTATTTTTTTTGGAGAATGAACATTCCAGGAGTGACTGCCTTCAGTCATCTCCTTAGAGGCGTTTCTATTTGACTTATTGGTGCTGTCCTATTTACTGTAGAATACTTTCTACTCTCTGTTGATGCCTCCTCTGCCATTTCAGGACCTTCTCACCCTTCCCCACTGCGCTGCTTTCCCAGGCACTGCGTACAGTGTCCTTGTGTGCTCTTACAACCTGAAAGTTACTCATGGAGACCTCAGGTTGTGCTTTTGTATGATCATCTTTCTAGGTTGTGTTGGGATTAAACATATTTCTCTATTTGCTTTCTTTCTACTTTTAAGGAATCTTTATGTAACATGCTCACCATTAGCTGTTGTAAGCATTTTTTAGTTTACTGAATCCAAAGGACTCTCTAAATCCAAGGTAATGCAGTGTAACTTCCTTTACTATTTGGTGGTTACAAGAAAAACAGATACATTGAAATATGTCTAATCTGTTGGCATACTTAATTTCTTTAATTTAATTAATCCCCTGGAACAATTCATTTTAGCTCCCAAAACTTTCAGGCAGGATCAGATATATGCAGTTTCTTCATGTTAAGTATATTTTCAGGTCAGTTTTTTTTTTTAAGATTTTATTTATTTATTTATTTATTTATTTATTTATTTATTTATTTATTTATTTATTTATTTATTTA
>NC_058414.1:82650876-82725299 GCF_002201575.2 Neomonachus schauinslandi
TTATTTATTTATTTATTTATTTATTTATTTATTTATTTATTTATTTAATTTGTCAGAGAGAGCACAAGCAGGAGGAGCCGCAGGCAGTGGGAGAAGCAGGCTTTCCGCTGAGCGAGGAGCCTGATGCGGGGCTCGATCCCAGCACCCTGGGATCACGATCTGAGCTGAAGGCAGACTGAGCCAGCCAGGCACCCCTAAGAGAAATAATTCTTAATCAGGAAGAAACAAGATAGATAGGGGTGTTTGTATGATTGCAGCTTTATTTTTTTTTAAGATTTTATTTATTTGAGAGCACGTGTGCACGAGCAGGGGGAGGGGCAGAGAGAGAGGGACAAACAGACTCCATGTTGAGCGGGGAGCCTGATGTGGGACTCGATCCCACAACCCTGGGATCATGACCTGGGCTGAAGGCTGATGCTTAACCGGCTGAGCCACCCAGGCATCTCTCAGGTCAAATTTCTTAAGATATTACTATGGCTGTTTGAGAGGTTAGTTAAAATAGTGGTTCTTAGCCTGGCTGCCTTTTAAAAATATTAAGTTAGGGGTGGGATTTAGTGATCATATTTTCTTAAAAGTCTTTGGGTGATTCTAGGGTATAGTCTAGATTGAGAACCACTAAGTTAAAAGTTATGCTGAAAGAATTCATGTTTTTAAAAATATTTACATATAAATTGTGAGCCCTTGGACTAGATGGTTCCACTAGTGACATCCTGGGGAAGGTGAAGTCTGTCTAGCTTAATCTGCAAATTAGGGTAAGGCAATGCATTTACCTTTCATGTGATACAGTGGTCCTCTGTACTGAGCCTTTTATTAGTTTCCTAGGGCTGCTGTAACAAATTGCCACAAACTGGGTGGCTTAAAAGGTCAGATATGTATTCTCTCATAGTTCTAGAGGCTAGAAGTTAGAAATCAAGGTGTTGGCAGAGCTATGCTCTGTCTGAAGGCTCTAGGGGAGGATCCTTCCTTCCCTCTTCCTAGCCTCTGGGGTTGCCTGGAATCCTTGATATTCCTTGACTTGCAGATGCATCATTCCAATCTCTGCCTCTTCATAACTTGGCATTCTCTTCTCTGTGTGACTGTCTAAATTTCCCTCCTTTTATATCAATCATTGGATTAGAGCCCACCCTCTACTCCAAAATGACCTCATTTTAACTTAATTACATCTGCAAAGATCCTGTTTCCAAGGTCACATTCACGGGTACTGGGGTTAGGACTTCAGGATATATATCTTTTTGGGGGACACGGTTTAACCCACAAACAAGCCTCATGCCTAATAACCACCTGCCTATCCAGTAAGGGAGCCATTGGTTACAAGTGGAAATGAGTTAAGAGATTTTGTGAATTTACAAAAACTGACTCACTACAGGGGGAAAGGCATTCAGAATCCATGTTCTACTGGTCAAAGAGTTAAAATATGAAAATTCGGAAAACCTTTCCTCTTGGTTTTTAATTTTATAGTTTTTTTTCTCTAAGACCATAACCTCTCTAGACGATATTCTGGGGAATCTGTAGAGTATGCTAAACAAGTTACCATCCTGCAGCTTCTCTGCAATTTTTTGGTCAACATTTTTTGATAAAGTGTTCCAGCCTTGTGCTTGTTCATTAGAGTCAGCTGTGACTGCCGAGATTCTGAAAGTATGGAGTAGGACCCAGGGATCTGTACTTTGAACAGTACTCCAAGCATCCTTATGCCTGGGCAAGTTTGGGAAACCCAGTATAAGTAAGGAATGCTAAAGCAGTTGTTCTCCATTACCGTACCATCTGAATGGTTTGATCTTTGAAGGTGGTTTGAGGTTGAGCGTGAATATGGGAGACAACTTGTTGCTGTATACAGGACAACTGATCTCAAATATTTCGTGGTTCCTAATCTAATGATCACCGGAATCACCTGAGAAACGTTTAAAACTTCAGAGATTCTAATTCAGTAGGGGAAATTTTTTTAAAGCTGCTTTGGTGATCCTAATAACCAGCCAGTTTTAAAGACCAGACCCCTGATACAATACAAAAGTAAAGTTATTTGGAGTCAGTAGGTCTGAATTTAAATGTTGGTCTTTTTGTGGGGCGCCTGGGTGGCTCAGTTGGTTAAGTGACTGCCTTCGGCTCAGGTCATGATCCCAGGGTCCCAGGATCGAGTCCCGCATCGGGCTCCCTGCTCAGCTGGAGGTCTGTTCCTCCCTCTCCCACTCCTCCCTCTTGTGCTCTCTCTCTCTCTCAAATAAAATCTTTTAATAAAAAAAAAATGTTGGTCTTTTTGCTTTTAAGTCTTAAGAACTTGGGCAAGAGGGTTAATGTTCTACTTTTGTGTTTTTAATCTTTTTTTTTTTTTTAAAGATTTTATTTATTCATTTGAGACACAGAGATACAGAGAGAGAGAAAGCATGAGCAGTGGGAGAGGCAGAGGGAGAGGGAGAAGCAGACTCCCGGCTGAGCCAGGAGCCCGATGTGGGGCTCGATCCCAGGACCCTGGGATCATGACCTGAGCTGAAGGCAGACGCTTAACCATCTGAGCCACCCAGGCGCCCTACTTTTGTGTTTTTAAAAGGGAGCCTACTTACAAGGTGGATATTTTAACTGATTCCATGTCAGCTTCCAATCAGATGAAGGAAACTGGTGAAAATTTCTCACCATAAAATTGGAAAGTCTGATATTCTACCATTCTTATTTTATGGATTAAGTAATAATATTTGGGATAATATCAGAATAATAACTGGATATGAGTTTTAATTTCTTATTTAATTACAGAGCACACTGCTTCCTGAATTAACTAACCTTTGTTTTTCTTTAAGATCTAATTATCATGGACCTGCGACAGTTTCTTATGTGCCTGTCCCTGTGCACGGCC
The DNA here is from genome assembly GCF_002201575.2 of Neomonachus schauinslandi. Classification (NCBI taxonomy): domain Eukaryota; kingdom Metazoa; phylum Chordata; class Mammalia; order Carnivora; family Phocidae; genus Neomonachus; species Neomonachus schauinslandi. The sequence continues at coordinate 82,653,719 of NC_058414.1, forward strand.
TTTGCCTTGAGCAAGCCCACAGAAAAGAAGGACCGTGTACACCATGAACCTCAGCTTAGCGACAAAGTTCACAATGATGCTCAGAGTTTTGATTATGACCATGATGCCTTCTTGGGTGCTGAAGAAGCGAAGACCTTTGATCAGCTGACACCAGAAGAGAGCAAGGAAAGGCTTGGGTAAGGTGCCAGCTCTCAGGGGGCTAACGTAATGACATTTCTTTGTAAATCAACTCATTCTTTTTTTCTCTTCTGACTTGGCCACCCAGTAAAACTCTTTTGAACTACATTCTTCTGAAAGCTAACCACAGAATTCCTACCACTAAAATTTAATTGCTTGCTTTCATACATTTCTCCACTGAGTAACAGTTTACCTCATTCTACAAAGCAAAGTCATTTTTCGTAAAAGTACCAAATGCTACAGGACCCAGATCGAACTGCATCTTCTTTCCAAAGGAACATTACATGGGGGGCATCTCATCCCTGATGCTTTTAATTTTTAAAAATGATCCGTGACCTATTATTCATTGTTTCCCAAGCCAAGCCTTTGAGTGGATAATAAACTGCAAATGAGAACCCTGGGCTAATTTCTATACAGTTTGTGATTTCTGAGAATGTCCTTCACCTTCTTTGTTTTCATTCTCAGATATTTGCTTAGTAAAAAACAAAAGCAAACCAATCTTGCCTTTTAGAAGATTGTAATAAGTAATGTTCTTAATGTCAGAGTGTGAGTTGCTGGGTTTTTTTGTTTTGTTTTTAAGATTTTATTTATTTATTTGACAGAGACACAGCAAGAGCAGGAACACAAGCAGGGGGAGTGGGAGAGGGAGAAGTAGGCTTCCTGCCAAGCAGGGAGCCCGATGCGGGGCTTGATCCTAGGACCCTGGGATCATGACCTGAGCTGAAGGCAGACGCTTAATGACTGAGCCACCCAGGTGCCCCTGTGAGTTGCTGTTTTAATAACAGCTGGGCCATAGTTGGGTTCTGTGGCTCTCAGGAGGCATCTTTTTACCTAGTGAGTTGATTTGGTGGAATCCCAGTTGATTATTTCTGAGGATCTAGGAATGTCTTTTTTTTTTTTTTTTGGCTCATCCAAAGCCTTTTTGAGGAAATGCGGATTAATTTAGTGAACATTTTCTCCTTAATGAGCACCATTGGTGTAACTTTCTGAACTATATTTAAGCGATTTGTTTGGAAAGTTGTACCACATAAGAATTTCCAGAAGTATTTTGTCATCATGGATAGTCCTATGAGTAGAAGACATTACAGAGGGACGCCTGGGTGGCTTAGTCGGTTAAGCGTCTGCCCTTGCCTCAGGTCATGATCCCAGGGTCCTGGGATCGAGTCCCATGTTGAGCTCCCTGCTCGGCGGGGAGCCTGTTTCTCCCTCTGCCTGCCATTCCCCCGCTTGTGCGCTCTCTCTCTGCCAAATAAATATATAAAATGTTTTTAAAAAAAAAAAAAACATAACAAAGTTTGTTTTGGGTGATACTTCAGAATAAATTTATTTTATCCTTTCATTGGATTATCTGCTAACTGAAGGGTACAATATTTTATTCTTAAACACTGACAGAAATACTCAAAAGATTTTGCTATGTAGAATGAGAAACTATCTTCAAACATTTGAAAATAGAAAAAAACAAATACATTAAAGAGTCAGTCTTCTATTAGGTTACTTTTCTAACTTTAAGAGACCACGCTCACTTTTAATTTTAATCTTCTAACTGTGCTAACATTTGGGCTAAAAATAGGGATGCATGAAGGTGTTTTGGTCTTCATGTCTTACCTGTTAATAATGTGCATGTCCGATCCACATTTGGGTCTGCACATGGCTCTTCACAGAATTACTCTTAAATAATGAAGGGCCTTTAGCCTTGGTGTCAGTCAGTATATTCTGGCTCTCTGCAGGTAGTGGAATAGCTCTGCTAGCAGTTGTCAGTAGAGAGAATGTTCCTTTTTGTCGTTAGTAAATAGCAAAAGGTCAACATATGAGCAGACTCTATATTTGATTAGAATAAGATGGTTAAAATAATGCTTTTCATAGAAAGTATGAATGAATACTATTTGCTTCTAAATTTTGGAGATAATGAGAAATAAGGTGATGTACTATGGAAGCAAGGATTCCAGATGAACTTTCTTTTTTTTTTTTTTTTTAAACCGATTCATTGTGGCATTTCTAAACATTGTTTTGATAGGTGACTGCACACCAAACGTTGGGGACAACAGATTCCCCACCCCACCCCTTCTGCCTATATAGAAGACAAGTGATTAGGAGAGAAGATCATTGTTTACACCTGTAGTTGCAAAAATTCACTACTATTTTAAAATCTTCAGTAATATCTAAAAACATTTAATATAGTTTTCCCTTTTTCTTAAGAATGTTGACAAATAGAACATTTTTTCTTATGTGTGTATTCTCCCCCTGCCACCCAAAGAAGTCTTAAGTGTACTTAATTTTCATTTATGTGTCCTTCAAATGAGGTTTATTTGTTTTGAGGTGGTGGTTCTTAATATTAAAAGTTTTCACCCTTGGTATATTTGCCTTAGAAATGAACTAGAGCAGTTCATCATCACAGGCCAACCCCTTTGAGAGTCTAAGGAAAGCAAAGGACTCTACCTCAGAAAAGTACATATATGAATATGTATTAAATTTTGCATGCTAAAAATTTCAGGAATATTATGAATCCTCCTGGAGCCTATTTACTCAGGTTCACTTAAAAAACAACAACAACAAACAGAAAGGATTTGCATTTTGACTCTTGAAATGTAGAGGCATGTGTTACCTCTTAGGAGAAATAACATAAGGTCCACTAAGTACATTGTGTCTATCCTGAAATGTTTATTTGGTGGCATCATAACTACATCTATAGCGTTCTTCAGTGTCACAGGAAAACAACACCATTAGCTTCATAAATTTGCAGAGGCTTTAAAAGATCAGAGTTTAGAGCTTAGTGCCTAAAATAGGACATACCCACTTCCAGTGTACTTTCACAGCTGCCTGCAGGCTGGATGGCCAGCAAGATAAGAATGGCTTTTATATTTTTAAATGGTTATTAAAATGTAGAGATATGTAACAAACCATATGTGGCCGACAAAATAAGAAATATTTACTATCTATCCCTTTTCAGAAAAAGTTTGCCAACCTCTGTGTTAAAGCATTTGAGATATTTCTTTGGAATAAATAGAGTGGCATTCAGCCAACTTCATTAACAAAAGCCCATCTTGAGCAGTCATATGCTTCTTTATCTGAATGATCCTTCTCTTCAGGCTATTTATAATAGTTTAAAATTTTCATTTGAGACTGGGAGGCATTCTGATACCTTACCCTTTTTTTCTTAACGGTACAATGGCAGTATTGGTAGTCAATACCATTTGGATATAAACTGGGTTCCATTTTAGATAATGCAGGTTTTTAATACTGGTAGAACTTAATGTGTTAATATTTTTTTAAACTCTCCAGGGTTAAAGTTGCAAAAAAAAAATTTGTCTTGGGGCGCCTGGGTGGCTCAGTTGTTAAGCGTCTGCCTTCGGCTCAGGTCATGATCCCAGGGTCCTGGGATCGAGTCCCGCATCGGGCTCCCTACTCCGCGGGAAGCCTGCTTCTCCCTCTCCCACTCCCCCTGCTTGTGCTCTCTCTCTCGCTGTGTCTCTCTCTGTCAAATAAATAAATAAAATCTTAAAAAAAAAAAAAAATTGTCTTATGCTTATGTAGATAGAGGAGGGTATTTAAGATATGGCTTCTTACTGCTTTACCTTTTCTATTAACTTTTTTTTTTTTTTTTAAGATTTTATTTGACAGAGACACAGCGAGAGAGGGAACACGAGCAGGGGGAGTGGAAGAGGGAGAAGCAGGCTTCCCGCTGAGCAGAGAGCCCTCTGCGGGGCTCAATCCCAGGACCCTGGGATCATGCATGACCTGAGCTGAAGGCAGACGCTTAACGACTGAGCCACCCAGGCGCCCCTCTATTAACATTTTAGAGCAAAAGCTAGATTACACATTCCCTGAAGGAAAATGCTTGTTAAATTACAGAGTTTAAGTACTAGACAGTTAAGGCTAACAGCATACCAAATATCAAGATGAATTTCTTTTCATAGTGTCACTAGTACTCTGTGATTTTAATCATTTTCCAATGTTGTATTCATAAAATGCATAGTGGGAAAAGACATTTGCTACCAAGTGACAGTCTTTTTCAATCCTGCAAATAATAGGGCATAGGAGTATGCCAAGATTTCAAATCTCTTGGATTTTTTTTTTTTTTTTTTAAGATTTTTATTTATTTGACAGAGACACAGCAAGAGAGGGAACACAAGCAGGGGGAGTGGGAGAGGGAGAAGCACGCCTCCCGCAGAGCAGGGAGCCCAGTGCGGGGCTCGATGTGGGGCTCGATCCCAGGACCCTGGGATCATGACCTGAGCCAAAGGCAGACGCTTAATGACTGAGCCACCCAGGCGCCCCCTCTTGGATGTTTTGATTTGAAGTTCCCATTCCAAACTGGGCTACTTACTTGGGTGACTTTACATAGGTTGTCTGTACCTCTATAAATGAGTGGTTGCATCTTCAGAGGTTTTCATGTCATGCACATATTTCAAAATTCTTAAGTTAAACTTGAGATGGCAAACCTGGAAGAAAAGCTCATGAAGAGTGAAGTATATTGATTCTTTAGCTTTGTAGTTTTGCTTTATCATCTGTATCCTCACCCTCTCAGCTTATTAACATTCTCCTAAGCTCACATATGTCGGGGCAGACATTCTTACCACATCATTTCCTCAGAGTTCTCTGTTTTTGTGGTTATATGTGAAAGTCCAACATAATGTATAATTAGCTGCTAGCTATTTTTTTAGAATAAGCATGCGTCTGTCCTTCTGGCTTTGTGTAACTTTGTGGATTTTTTTTTCCCTCTGTTTGGGGGTGTGTGTGTATGTGTGTATGTGTTGGTTTTTTGGTTTCTGTTTTTAAATCTTGAGATATAAGTGATCCCAGAACTATCTTTGTATCTTTATATTTTTAACAAAAGTGTTCCTTTTTTTTTTTTTTTAAAGCAACTGAATTAAAAGTCTGGTTTAAATTTTTGAATTTTTTAGAAAACCGTATCAGTGATTGTGATTATTTACCAAGAAATTGAGATTCTCCTAAAAGCAATAAAGAAAAACATAAAGATTTGCGTGTTTTTTGATACAAAGAATGGAGAATCCAGATAGGGATGGGTATTCACTCCTGAATTCTGGCCGCTGGCTGTAACCTACCCGGGTCTAAGGGGATGAGACTGGGTTTGCTTGACTGGGTTTGCTTTTGCATGTAAGTGCACCAGCCATGGACTGTGCTTGCCTCATCTAGATGGCTCATTTCAGACCAGTAACAGGCCATTTATGAGAAATATTTTCAGTTGCTTGTCTGGAAGGTTTTTTGGAGACTTTTTTTTTATGTCCATGCTTTAGCCCTGGGCAACACCTCTAGTTACAGCACACGCCTGGCTAGGTGTAGAGCCTTGTGTCCCTTTAACCTCTTGCTGGATTTCTCTGCATTTTCTACAGAAAGATTGTAAGTAAAATAGATGGCGACAAGGACGGGTTTGTCACTGTGGATGAGCTCAAAGACTGGATTAAATTTGCACAAAAGCGCTGGATTTACGAGGATGTAGAGCGACAGTGGAAGGGGCATGACCTCAATGAGGACGGCCTCGTTTCCTGGGAGGAGTATAAAAATGCCACCTACGGCTACGTTTTAGGTAGGTCCCTACTATCTGGGGGAAAAAGCCTTATGGAGCTGGCACCTTGAAACGTAACTGTTTTGTCTTGTAGAATGATTGTAGATAAAATAGACGTGGATAAAGATGGGTTTGTGACGGAGGGGGAGCTGAAATCCTGGATTAAGCATGCCCAGAAGAAATACATATATGACAATGTTGAAAACCAATGGCACGAATTTGATATGAATCAAGACGGCTTAATCTCCTGGGATGAGTACAGAAACGTGACTTATGGCACTTACCTGGGTAAGGGGCAAGATGTCAGCCTGATAGAGACTGTGGTCTTGAGTCAAAGAAACAAATGGGTCACACAGTGAAGGAAAGGAAGAAATGGTGCTTATTTTAAATAGTCCAGTGCTGAACTGATTTCCCTTTATTTTATTAACTTTAAATGTGTATATTAAGTATTTAATTTTGGCTTTCTAAGGTCTGGCATCTTCTACATCTTTAGCATTTCAGATATTTTACCAATTTTTCTTTCTGTGATCCCTCAGAGACCATTTTTTGGGGTAGATCTCAGCTAAAAGGCTGCATTGTTTCAGTAATGCAAAGCAAGAGACTTTGAGATGTCTCTTGACATGGTCACATTAAAGTATTGGACCTGATGGGTGTTTTATGCAACTGATGAATCACTAAATCCTACCCCAAAAGTAATAATACACTATATATTAACTAAATTGAATTTAAATAAAATTTTTTTTAAAGTATTGGACCTGAAATTCAAACCAAATTAGACTCCTTTATCTGGTGAGAATAGGAAGATTACTGTCTTTCCTTAATAAAATAAATATCAAATATAATAGCTTTCCTTGATAAAATTTAACTGTTTTATTTTAGTATGTCTGCCTACCGAAGTTTAGAAATGAAAATTTCCCATTTGTTTTCTCTGGCACACGAGTTTATCAGCCTGCTATGCAAATGCTTCAAGGCAAATAAATGTGACTTTGATTGCTTTCTGTTGATTTAGGTAGCTTGTGTGCTTGGGCCACCTGTTAGTAATTTTCTTTTCCTTATTACACTTGCCTGTTGCTGAATGCTAGGTGGCAATCTTACAGAGTTGATGACTTAGGATGTTTTTGTTAGTGAGATTCCTCTACTTGGTTACAATTTGAGATAAGAATGTATAAGTGTTACTTCTTGCATTTCTATCCTGGAAATTAGGCAAATTTCTGGGTTAAAGCAGGCATTCTCCACCACTGATTAACAAGCAGTGAGTGTATAATGGTCTGTTTCCCCTACTGGATAGCCAGCTGTCTGTGTTAATTACAGGACTGCATGCATTTCTAGTGAAGAGACTTTTATTTCTGTGTTGGGCTTGTTCTCATTCCTAAGACTAAAGTGGCAGTCTCTCTTCATGCTTGACACTTAGCCAAGAACCAAACATATCCTTCACCCAATTAAGAACATGTGTATTAAAAAGTCAATGCAGATGGAGAGGCACCCCATGCTTCTTGCTTTCTGGCTGAAAGCCAACACCCTCCTGATTTATTTGGACTTATAAAAATAGAGTGAAGGGTAGGCTATTGGTGATCTAAACAAAATGGTGTGTTAATAAATCTCCCGTTCAGACCTAGGCACTCACTTGCTATCCAGAATGAATCTTAAACTCTTTGTATGATTATGTGCATAAAAATCTGTTGAGAGCTCTTCTGCTCTCATAGGTCAAATGATTCAATGTAATGGGTATTTCTACTGAGACTGCATAAGCTGAAGCACTTGCTAGAAAAGCAATATCTTTATAAGGCATCTTTCCCTCAAGGCATGTGGGTGGTTAGTGCTGGGGTAATGAGGTGGCTTACAGAAGTGCTGAGGGGATTTTTGTGAGAGTATGTTCTTGATTCAGTTTTTGAGTTCAGGCATAAATAATCTTAGCTTTTAATTAAAATCTGTCTTAATGAATCTGCTTTCCACAAAAGGAGGGTTAACGCTGTCTCTGCCACAAGTGAAATAAGAAATACTAAGATCCATTCTGGCTCTACCAAAACTAGATCAAGAGCCTACCCAAAATGATGCAGGCTGGATAGCACAGTAAACTGGTACTTAGGGTAGATCTGGCACTCCAAGCAATGACAGCAAACACATGAGTTTAGTTATTAAAAATAAAAGTTTTTTGTCTTCCTTTTTCATCTTTATGTGTGTGCATGTTATCAGGCTACATGATTGCAGTCACCATGTTTTACCCTAAGGCAGTGAGGAGGGCTCTTTGTTAAGAATCTAGTCTTAATATATAAGTTGTCTTCTATTATCTTTTTTTTTTTTAAGATTTTATTTATTTGACAGAGAGAGACAGCCAGTGAGAGAGGGAACACAAGCAGGGCGAGTGGGAGAGAGAAGCAGGCTTCCCGCTGAGCAGGGAGCCTGATGTGGGGCTCGAACCCAGGACCCTGGGATCATGACCTGAGCCGAAGGCAGACGCTTAACAACTGAGCCACCCAGGCGCCCCTTCTATTATCTTTATTTTTGTTGTGTAGTTAGGACTGAAACTTTGTTTAGAAAGATGACTTAGTATCTTAAAAAAGTGGTGTATTTTCCTTAAATTCTCCATGTTCGACCTGTTACGGTTTTGAGTATCACGTATACTCATGATTGAATAAGCCGTCTTACTGAATTTTGACACTTAACGAAGAATGAAGCTTCAAACTGCCCAACTCTCAAAATGGAGCAGTAGTTTGTTTTCAAAACTGTGCTTAAAGTATGGAAGGATTGAACTCTATATCAGAAATCAGCAGTGTGATGTTACTGTTAAAGGGCCCCTGTGGGTCTTTTTATAAAACTAGTGCCATATCTTTTTTTTATCTGATGGATGTGTTGTAGGAAAAATTGTTTCTTAGCTTTAATGTGGTGTCTTTTACATTCATAATATCTTCACATGTTACCTTTTGGTCCACACAGCAGATTGAATCAGGGTTTTTTTATTCATTTGTTTTGTTTTTCCTACAGATAACTCCTTCACATTTTTTCAACTTAAACAAACTGAATTTTATTCTTCTAGATTGTTATGTAGAGACTAAATAACTACTGCTTATGTAGTTCAGCATCCTAACAGATGGATAGGTCCAACTTCAATTTGGTTGTAATCTAATGTTTAATTTTTGTAACAGCTTCATTGAGGTATAATTGATAAATAGTACACTGCACGTATTTAAAATGCACAATTGATGAGTTTTGCCATAGGTATATACCAGTGAACCCATCACTACAATCAAGATAAATGAATATATCCATCACCCCAAAAAGTTTCCTCATGTCCCTTTATAATCCTGCTCACCTTCCCCATCCCCTATCTCTGGGCAACCCCTGACCTATTTTCTGTAACGCTGGATTAGTTTTGCGTTCTAGAATCTTACATAAGTGGGGGGAAGGGGGTGGCAAACAGTACTTGTGACTCATGGTAGATCTCTGAGTTGGCTGAAAAAACTAAAGTGTGATCTTTCAGAGGGTAATATTCTGTTGTTTGAATCAAAGTGGCCTTAATATGAGATAGGAGGCCTTTGATATCTAGCTTCTCAATGGGAGCCTAATGTTAATAAAAATAGCAATAGCTAACATTTATTGGGAGCCAACTCTATGCCAGGCACTGTTCTAAGCACTTAGATTTATTTGCTCATTCACAACTCCTGACAGCCCTGTGCAGCCGGCACCACTATTATCTTCATTATTCGGATGAGTAGATTGAAGCACAATTAAGTTGCACACAGTCACACAGTTAGGAGGTGGTAGAGTTTAGGATTCAAACCCAAATTGTATGGCTTTAGACTACCACTGTCTCTCAGATATAACCAGAAAGCTTGAACCTTCTAGTAGCCTTAACACCAAAAACAGCGAAGCGTCATGTAATAGGTCACATAGCTAAGGAGCCAGGGTTCCATTGGAGTGGCACACATTTACATTGCACCTGACTTTGATTACCAAAATGTTTTCACACTGTTACAATTTTACCTGTTATTTCTTCATTGCTTGGTTTATCTTTCTTGGAAATTGATTCCTCAGCCCACACATTTTCATGTTTTGTGGCAGTCTTAAGATTGGACTTAAACATTTTGTTTTCTAGATGATCCAGACCCTGATGATGGATTTAACTATAAACAAATGATGGTTAGAGATGAGCGGAGGTTTAAAATGGCAGACAAGGATGGAGACCTCATTGCCACAAAGGAGGAATTCACAGCTTTCCTGCACCCTGAGGAGTATGACTACATGAAAGACATAGTAGTGCAGGTTGGTGGAGAGCAGTGATTCTCAATGGAAACTCAGTTTCTCTTTTTGTTGCTTATACTATTTTTCCTCTTTATTCTTTACTCTGTATCTGGAAGAATGGCTTGCTTTTATTTTTTTTTAAATTTTTTTAATCTTTTTTTTTTTTTTAAAGATTTTATTTATTTATTTGAGAGAGAGAAAGAGAGAGAGCACAAGAGGGGGGAGCGGGAGAGGGAGAAGCAGACTCCCTGCCGAGCAGGGAGCCCGATGCGGGACTCGATCCGGGGACTCGATCCAGGGACTCCAGGATCATGACCTGAGCCGAAGGCAGTGGCTTAACCAACTGAGCCACCCAGGTGCCCCTGGCTTGCTTTTATTTTGAAGTAAGCTCTAAGCTCTTTAACCATACCCACACATATACATATGTGTGGTGGGAGGGGGTTTAAGATTTTATTTATCTGTTTGTCAGAGAGAGAGCACACAAGCAGGGGGAGCGGCAGGCAGAGGGAGAAGCAGGCTCCCAGCTGAGCAAGGAGCCCAATGTGGGACTCGATCCCAGGACCCTGGGGTCACAACCTGAGCCCAAGGCAGACACCCAACTGATGAGCCACACAGGCGTCCTTGTGTGTGTGTGTTTTAATGAATGCTAAATTATTGCCTAAATTTCATCCAGATACTAACTTTGTCTCCTCTTCTGTCTAGGAAACAATGGAGGATATAGATAAGAATGCTGATGGTTTCATAGACCTTGAAGAGTATATTGGTAAGTCTGTTTCTACTGTTTTTCCTAGGAGAAGCTGAGAAGCTATGGAAGTGTGTTTGCCCATAGAAATAATTTACCCATGGGTCAACTCGTAGCACATCATTAAGGCCAGACCAGTATGAGGAATAGTGGGTCATGATAAAGTATCTATAGCAGCACTGTCCAATCAAAATGTACATGTGAGCCACATATGTATTTTTACTTTTCTAATGGCCACATCAAAAAAAAAAGTTTCTTTAAAACATGATTCTTTTCTTTTTTTTTTTTTTTTAAAGATTTTATTTATTTGACAGAGAGAATGAGAGTACAAGCAGGGGGAATGGCAGGCAGAGGCCCAGGGAGAAGCAGGCTTCCCGCTGAGCAGGGAGCCCGATATGGGGCTTGATCCCAGGACCCTGGGATCATGACCTGAGCTGAAGGTAGATGCTCAACTGACTGAGCCGCCCAGTTGCCCCAAAACATGATTATTTTCAATATATTTTATTTAGCCTAATATTCTAAAATACTATACTTTCAACATGTTATCCATGTAAATTAAGGATTTTTTTTCATACTGTCTTCAAAAGCATATTTTACACTTACAGTACATCTCAGTTCAGACCAGCCACATTTCAAGTTCTTGATAGCTCCGTGTGGCCAGGGGCTACCATATTGGATAGCAGTGATACAGTACATCCCAGATGCCTGTGGAATTGACAGTAAAGAGTTGCAGGGAGCCTAGGCTGGCATTAGGAAACCCAAGAGAAGAAGATAGGGAATAGAATAAAAGAGATCGGTGGGTGAATAAGCGACCACGAGTTGCTGATTTCTCTTAGAGCCTTTCTTTGCTCCTTTCCATGGTTTTCTGTTTGTGTTTTCTGTCTAGGTCTTCTATCTCCTTTTTTTTCACCTGTCCCTTGAATTAAACAAGTTATTTCTTTTCTCAGATTTTATCTAATTATACTTGCTATTTATATCTAGGGTTATTCCAGTTGAATTACTCCCTGAATATTTACCATTCTGTTCTTCAAAGACTCAGTGATGTGTTTTGAGTTTTTTAGAGAAAGAGGGACGAGCAGAAGATAGATTTTTTTTTTTTTTTTAACCAAAATGATTATTTTTAATGGAGTTCATCAGCACAGTGGAAATAAATGTCTGGGAGCCTGTTTCAAAGTTGACTATTTCTACCTTTAAATATTTAATATTTTATCCTTTCATTCTTTTGCCATTTTATCTTCATTGCTAAAACTGAGGAACTTATTTGAACCTCCAGAGGAGAGGAATTAAGTTTTTTGTTTTTTTTTTTTTTTAAAGATTTTTATTTATTTGACAGAGACACAGCGAGAGAGGGAACACAAGCAGGGGGAGTGGGAGAGGGAGAAGCAGGCTCCACGCAGAGCAGGGAGCCCGATGTGGGACTCGATCCCAGGACCCTGGGATCATGACCTGAGCCGAAGGCAGTCGCTTAACCGACTGAGCCACCCAGGCGCCCGGAATTAAGTTTTATAACTGTTAAGTACCATCATTTATCAAGCACTGAGGTCAAATAAGGAGATATTTCTTTCTACATCCCTATCATACAGATCCAAGGGCAGAGGAATTGTATTTTGAAACTATTAAAACTATCAAGTCTGTGTATGTATGTTTGTTGCTTTTTTTTGCAAATCATCAACTAATGTAAATATTTTTACACTGGGGATGCTGGGCTTTGTAAATCTGAAAGTCTCCCAAACAGTATCTTCCAGTTTCTGGGGATGTACTCTGTTGAGGAAAGAGATCATAAACAAATGGTCATTGTTTCTTACATTTAGCATTAATAAGAAGTCCCTGGAGTTATACTGTTAAATATTTTTATTCTTTAAATTTGTTATAGGGGCTCCTGGGTGGCTTAGTTGGTTAGGTGTCTACCTTCAGCTTGGGTCTTGATCCCAGAGTCCTGGGATCGAGCCCTGTGTCGGGCTTTCTGCTCAGTGGGGAGCCTGCTTCTCCCTCTCCCTCTGTCTGCCGCTCCCCCTGCTTGTGCACTTTCTGTCTCTCTCTGTCAAATAAATAAATACAATCTTTAAAATAAATAAATAAATTTGTTATAGAACATTGCAAACATACACAAAATTAGATAGAATAGCATAATGAACCCCCATGCGCCTGTGCCCAGCCCTAACAGCCATCAGCCCATGGCCAGTCCTTTTAAATCTTTATCTACTTCTTTTTTTTTTCTGAAGAAAATCCCAATCATCATCTCATTTCATCTGTAAGCACTGGGTTATGTATCTCTAAAAACTTTTTTTTTTTTTTTTAAAGATTTTATTTATTTGAGACCGAGAGAATGAGAGACAGAGAGCATGAGAGGGAGGAGGGTCAGAGGGAGAAGCAGACTCCCTGCCGAGCAGGGAGCCCGATGCGGGACTCGATCCAGGGACTCGATCCAGGGACTCCAGGATCATGACCTGAGCCGAAGGCAGTCACTTAACCAACTGAGCCACCCAGGCGCCCACTCTAAAAACTTTTTTTAACATAATCTCAGATTATATTAAAAGGACTGAATCCTTTTTGAATAGAAAATTCTATAGTAGTATTGTTATCTTTACTTATCTAGCTTTAAAATGTACTCAGTATGTCGTATATTCTAGCTTCTGTTAAAAGTAGGTCTTTTAAGGGGTGCCTGGGTGGCTCAGGCATCCGACTCGTGATTTTGGCTCTGGTCATGATCTCAGGGTCATGAGATTGAGCCCCTCGTTGGGCTCTGGGCTCAGCATGGAGTCTGCTTGTCCCTCTCCCTCTGCTCCTCCCCTTGCTCCCTCGCTTGCTTTTTTCTCTCAAATAAGTAAATAAAATCTTAAAAAAAAAAAATAAATATAATAAAAGTATGTCTTTTAAGTATACATGTATTCTCTCTCTAATTCAGAATTTCCTCATGTGTGTACTGTGAAAGTTCTTTTTTTTTTTTTTTTTAAAGATTTTATTTATTTATTTGACAGAGAGACACAGCGAGAGAGGGAACACAAGCAGGGGGAGTGGGAGAGGGAGAAGCAGGCTTCCCGCTGAGCAGGGAGCCCGATGCGGGGCTCGATCCCAGGACCCTGGGATCGTGACCTGAGCCAAAGGCAGACGCTTAACGACTGAGCCACCCAGGCGCCCCAAAATGTACTTACTTTTTTTTAAAGATTTTTATTTATTTATTTGACAGAGAAAGAGACAGCAAGAGAGGGAACACTAGCAGGGGGAATGTGAGAGGGAGAAGCAGGCTTCCCGCGGAGCAAGGAGCCCAATGTGGGGCTCGATCCCAGGACCCTGGGATCATGACCTGAGCTGAAGGCAGACGCCTAATGACTGAGCCACCCAGGCGCCCATTACTGTGAAAGTTCTTGACCCACAGGAGAGCTAAGGCAGGCCACTGGCCCAGTGGATCGTACAAATACTACATTTTCTGAATGTGCTGTAGCATAGAGAAAGAACTGTCAAGTCCTGCTGTCAGGTATTCCTCCTTTGTTTAAAAAAAAAGGTAGGTCTACTCTTAGCGCTCAAACTCAGGAAAATGACAGTACCAACTGTCAAATGACAGTAATACAGCTTAGTAACGAGTCTATCCTTTATTCAAGGGAAACAGCCCATGGATTGGGTAGTGCAGTGCCGAAAAGCAGCGGAGCACTTTTCCCAAGGGATTTTGGGCATGAGAAGAAGCAACACAGAAACAGGGCGTGATTGGCTAGAAGGTCAGGGGTTTCCTTATAAGGCTAGCAGGTCTTGTGTTCTGGGGTCAGGTAAGCTGCTAAAGCTGAGTTGGGAGAATTGTGACTGGTGTATGTTAAATTTCCTTGGCAGTGTGGTGTACCCCCTAAGTGCAGGCTAGCTTGGGTTCAGATTTGTGCCGTGGGCCGTGCTGCTGGAACCACCCCCTCTTTGTGGGTTTCAACATATGAATTACCTTTATCACGACTAAATAACTACCTGTGCTTAGAACTGCTAGAAACTATTTAGACGTATATAAGGTATGTTCCCATAGCTTGCGTGAAATGCACATATACTTTGATGTAAACTCGGGAGTCTTCAGACTTCTTCACTCACATCATTCTAAAAGAATTTTGACAAACAGTATTCCCTTACATTTTAAAGTTGGCATCTACAGTATTTAAGTAGAAGTTTATATTTTTTTAAAGATTTTATGTATCTGAGAGCAAGAGCAGGAGGGAGGTAGGGGCAGAGGGAGAAGCAGACCCCTTGGAGCAGGGAGCAAGGCAGGACTCCATCCCAGGACCTGAGCCAAAGGCAGACACTTAACCGAGCCACTCAGGTGCCCCTAAGTAGAAGTTTAAACGGTTGTAAAGAATAATTTCTCTTGGTTGTAAATACTGAATTTTAAAGTACTTTAACTCATAAATAAATCTAGTAAGATTTAAATACCGTAGCAACTTCTTTTTTTATTTGTTTGTTTTACCATAGCAACTTCTTACCTACTAGCATTCATATAAGTAATTTGAACAAACCAACTTTATTATTTATTTATTTATGGGGGGGGGCGCTGGTGCGAGGAGCAGAGGGAGAGAGAGAATCCTAAGCAGACTTCATGCCCAGCACAGAACCTGACTCTGGGCTCGATCCCACAACCCTGAGATCATGACCCGAGCCGAAATCAAGAGTCGGATGCTTAAGCGACTGAGCCACCCAGGTGCTCCTGAGCAAACCAACTTTAAAAGATAATTAGGAAATTCAGATTTGGACTGAGTATTTGATAGTACCAAAAGTTGATTTTGTGAAATGTGATAATGGACATTATGACTATATAAGAAAATACCCATCATTTTTAGAGGTACATTCTAAAAAATACTTAGTAATTGGTTGTGCACAGTTTGGGCTTCTAGCACACACTTCTCAAGTTTACTTGAGAATTTAAAATAGCACCTTTCTTTTTTATAAGATTTTTATTTATTTATTTGTCAGAGAAAGAGAGCACAAGCAGGGGGAGCAGCAGAGGGAGAGAGAGAGAAGCAGGGGGAGCAGCAGAGGGAGAGAGAGAGAAGCAGGCTTCCCACTGAGCAAGGAGCCCGATGTGGGACTCGATCCCAAGACCCTGGGATCATGACCTGAGCCGAAGGCAGATGCTTAACAACTGAGCCACCCAGGCGTCCCTAAAATAGCACCTTTCTAATAGCAATAGGTTTAGCTACCTTGGATCGAAATGGAATGTAGGGAACAGCTATCTTTTAAAAGTTATTTATCTTTCTGGTTGCTCGTCATTACCCTTTATTTCTGCATTTCTTTTTTTTTTTAAGATTTTATTTATTTATATGACAGAGAGACACAGCGAGAGAGGGAACACAAGCAGGGGGAGCGGGAGAGGGAGAAGCAGGCTTCCTGTGGAGCAGGGAGCCGGATGCGGGGCTCGATCCCAGGACCCTGGGACCATGACCTGAGCCGAAGGCAGACGCGTAACGACTGAGCCACCCAGGCACCCCCATTTCTGCATTTCTTAAGGGCTAAGGATTCTCTTTGCACTCATATTACAATCAGCAATTGGAAACATTCTTTTTAAAAAATGTATTTATTTAAATTCAGTAGTTAACATGTAGTGCATTATTAGTTTCAGGGGTAGAATTTAGTGATTTATTAGTTGCGTGTAACACCCAGTGCTCATTATATCAAGTGCCCTCTTAATACCCATCTCCCAATTATTCCATCCCCCCACCCACCTCCCCTCCAGCAACCCTCAGTTCCCTATAGTTAAGAGTCTCTTATGGTTTGCCTCCCACTCTGTTTTTATCTTACTTTATTTCCTTCCCCTCCCCTATGTTCATCTGTTTTGTTTCTTAAATTCCACATATGAGTGAAATCATATGGTATTTGTCTTTCTCTGACTTATTTTGCTTAGCATAATATATTCTAGTTCCATTCATGTCGTTGCAAATGGCAAGATTTCATTCTTTTTGTTGGCTGAGTAGTATTCCATTGTGTGTATGTGTGTGTGTATATATATGTGTGTGTGTGTGTGTGTGTATATATATATATACACCACATCTTCTTTATCCATTTATCTGTTGGTGGACATCTGGGCTCTTTCCATATTTTGGCTATTGTGGACATTAAGCAGTTGGAAATATTCTTGTTACAAGGTCATTAAGTAAGCCTCAGGAAAATGCCTTGCTTTCTAAGGCCTCGGACCTAAAATACCCTTGTAACTGCTACTAGGTTCCAGACAGATGAGCTGGAAGATGGATGAGGAAGAAGAGTTAAGCCAGATTACCACGTGGCAGTTTTGAGAAAAAGACAAACTCACCTTTTGCATTATGTACGTTTGTGCATGCAGGTGACATGTACAGCCATGACGGAAATGCTGATGAGCCAGAGTGGGTAAAGACAGAAAGAGAACAGTTTGTTGAGTTTCGAGATAAGAATCGTGATGGGAAGATGGACAAGGAAGAGACCAAAGACTGGATCCTCCCCTCAGACTATGATCATGCGGAGGCAGAAGCCAGGCACCTAGTCTATGAATCAGACCAGAACAAGGTAAGTCTGGCCAGGCCCAAACAACCTAGTAGCGATCAAAGTCTGTTTGTAAGGGATTGCCTAAAACATTCCTGTTGAGGTACATAGAGCATGTAAAGTCTTAATTGGTCTAAGTCTGCTACAAATCTTAAGTTGACAATTGAAAACTTACAGGGCAGTGCTACCTATCTGATCTCATTTTAGAAATCCCTTTGCCCAGTGTTCACACCATTGGAGACATTTGGCTTCAGAAAAGAGCCTCTGTATATAGCCTGTGTCCAGCGTGCGTCATCTGTTATCTTTGGATCCCCAGGAAATTTTCTCTGCTTTTTTTTTTCTTCCTTTGTGTTTTTACCTATTGCAGGCTCATTTTGCCTGCTCAAAGTTGGTCATTTCCTTCTTAAATACACTTTTTAAAATAAAGTTCTTTATAGTGGGTTGTAAATCAGCATGTATCTCGAGCTTGTTAAAATTTTCCTTGATAAATTATCTGAGGCATTTGTTTCATAAAAAGAATGGTAGTCTCACTAAGCCATCACCTTTTCAGCAATTTTAATGCTCTGCTTAGAGTAAGCTGAAAATCAATCTAAAGGTGTTGGGGAGGGGGGGTTGTATTCTGAACATTCTCCTATCTAGGCCAGTCTTCTGTTTCAGATGCAGTGTCTTATCATCTGAGCCTTTTTAAGGCACAGTCTGTTTTGAGTTCTTGCTTCAGTCACTTCAGTAGCCAGGTGCTGTGTCCTGAGATACGTGAGAAAAGGAAACTCCCAAGGTCATCCCTTGTGAATCCGGCATAGATAATTTTTGAGCTGAGGTCTGAGCCTTCATTTGGGGTTGTGTCTGGAATCTGTTGGTGGCTAGGGCATTGCGGGGGTGAAGACTGTGTGGGAATGTTAGCAGATTTCATCGTTCCTGTTAGGCAATGACTGGATTCACTTTAAAGTATTTTCCCCGGTTCTTCCTGTCTCTTACCTATACATAGGAGATGGCCCACATTTTGCTTGATGCATTAAGTTATTGAGCTGTGTTATTCCCATCCTTCCACTTTTAACTTTCTTGATAAGAAAAATGTATTAATTGCTATTTTCTTCTCTCTTTGTATGTATGTTGTGGAGGGTTGGGGGTGAAGGTTGAGTTCACATTTAATTTAGTGGGAATTAGAATCTTAAATCCTGATTAACCCCTTTT
This sequence comes from Neomonachus schauinslandi, assembly GCF_002201575.2. NCBI lineage: Eukaryota > Metazoa > Chordata > Mammalia > Carnivora > Phocidae > Neomonachus > Neomonachus schauinslandi. The sequence goes on from NC_058414.1 coordinate 82,672,069, forward strand.
GTTCTGTAGCGGTGTTTCTAAATTTGGAATGGGAAATCGTTTTTGCCTCGATTCACTCTTCTCTCTAATTTCAGGATGGCAGGCTTACCAAGGAGGAGATTGTTGACAAGTACGATTTATTTGTGGGCAGCCAGGCCACAGATTTTGGTGAGGCCTTAGTACGACATGATGAGTTCTGAGCTGCATACAGAAGAACCCACATTTCTTCAAAAGTAATTTATTTTTACAGCTTCTGGTTTCACATGAAATTGTTTGCGCTACTGAGACTGTTAATACAAACTTTAAGACCTGAAAAGGTGTAATGAAAACCATCCCGTCCCCATTCCTCCTCCTCTTTGAGGCACTGGAGGAACTGTGCTTCTGAGGAACAACTCTAATTAGTACACTTGTGTTTGTAGATTTACACTTTGTATTATGTATAACATGGTGTGTTTATTTTTATATTTGTTCTCTGGTTGGGAGTATGATATGAAGGATCAACATCCTCAACTGACGCTTGTAGGCAAATGTTAGCCCTTCACTCTTTCTCAACCCTTGCCATATAATTTTTGTAATTCTGACTTAACTAATTTTTTAAGCCTGAGATCAATAAGAAATGTTTAGGAGAGAGAAAAGGGAAAAAAATATGCCCCACAATTATATTTAGAGAGACAACATTTAATCTTGCCTATTGAAAAGTATGTTTCATAAGTAGTAGGGGCCACATATTCCATTCAGTTGCTCTAAGTCCAGCAATTGATCGTGGCATTATCTGGGCAAGGACAGATTCCTGTGCTGTCAGAAAGCTTGGCTCGACTTGATTTCATTCAGGTTTTTTTCTTCCCAGTAAGACTAGCTGTTTGCTCATTTTGCCAAGCACAGCTGTGGTGGGAAGAGTTAGGGCCAGTGTCTTGAAAATCAATCAAGTAGTGAATGTGATCTCTTTACAGAGCTATACATAGAAACAGCTGGAAAACTAAGGGAAAAATACAAGTGTTTTCAGGGCACACTTTTTTCTGGGTGTGCATCTGTTGCAGTGCTCAAGACTTTCTTGCCTATTGAATCACTGTAAGTGCCCCATTCAGCTCCTATTTCCCCAGGTGTTCCTAGGAATTAATCTTGCTTTCACTACATAGTTAAAATGTACTCCTTTCCAATTATGTCATTTCATTGAAAGTGCCTTTAACGAAAGAAATGATCACTGAAATGAGGGTTCTCTTAAGAAACCCTGGGATGAAATAAAGAGATTATTTGGACCACCTTGTATGAAGCTTACAACCTCCCAATGTATTGGGGATTTTTTTTTCTTTCTTCCCTTTCTCTTTCAGACAGTGGTTAAATAGCAGTATTAGTTAGGAGCTTGGTTGCAGTGTTCTTATCTTGTGGGCTGGTTTCCAAAAACCACATGCTGCTGAATTTACCAGGGATCCTCATACCTCAGAATGCTAACCACTTACTACCAGGCCTATTTCTGTGTCAGCTGAAGAGCTTGAACTCAGACTCAAAGATGAGAGGGCCTACTGAGAGGACTCTTTGGTTTGAGGACCATTGTTCAACCTTCTTGCCTTTGACCCAACGCCCCCTCTCCCCGCTGCCCCCAAAAAAGTTTATCGTGGATCAGCAGATTGCCAATCCTTGTCAAAGAGAGGGACATTGTAGAAAGAGCTGAAGAAGCTGCCTTCTGTTCCCAACTCACTTTACCCATATTTTATGTAACACAAACTCTGTCTTTTTTGGTCCTTTTCTTACAGATGGACCTCTTTTGAGAAGAATTGTATTCCAAACTTTTTTAGCCCTCAGGTTACTAAGATAAATATATGTATATCTAACCTTTATTATTTCATGTATCTTTCTGGATAATACATTCAGGTGGTGCTGGGTGATTATTATAATCTGAACCTAGGTGTATCCTTTGGTCTTCCCTGATCGTGTTGAGGTGGACTACTTGGCCTGGCAAAAAGCCAGATTATCACGTAACTTGATCCTGGCCTTTGCATTGAGCTCTTGAGAGTGGATACACTCTTTTTAACCCCAGTATAGGGGAGTGTAAATTCTCTGCTCCCCAGATTCCCCATTTTTATCATTAAGAAGATCAAAGATAATAATGGCAACCCAGGATTAGAGAGAGCACATCATGAACTGCGTGGCGGGAGAGCCTTGCAGCTCACTAGGTACAGAGAACCCAGGCCTGATGTTAAAAGTTACGCACTTAGAAAGCAAACCTTCATATGCTAAAATGGCAACTTCTGGATGCTGGGTGCTCAGCAGCAAGCATACTCTAATAATCTCTAATGATCCCCCTGGATTATCTTTTTGGTTTAAGTCAAGCCTGAGGCTGGTGAACAGTAGCTACACACCCACATTGTGTGTTCTGTGAATGCTAGCTCTCTTGAATTTGGATACTGGTTATTTTTTATAGAGTGTAAACTAAGTTTTATATTCTATAATGCAAACAGGTACCTATCTGTTTCTAAATAAAACTGTTTACATTCATTGTGGGGTATGCGTATTCCTTTATTCTCTTAAGAAATGGAACTCTTACTTAGAATGATGGGTGCTGTAAAATATCAAGAAAAGGAGGTCTCCTAGAAGATACTCCCTCCCCATCCCAGGGAAGTTCTGCCTTCTCCCAGATTAGCCATTCCTTTTTCATTTCTGAAATCTTCTGGCGTCTTTCCCACTACAGCTGTAACCCGTCTTTGCTTCCCTCGGGCCATGTAACTGGAGAGGAGTCCAGCTGCTCATTACATAATTACCTGATACCAAACACAAGCCATTCCTGAATGTACACACAGCATTTATTCTGACTTTTATTTCAAAAAGGCTCTTTTTCAGGGGGTGCAGAGGGGAAACATAAAGTATAAAGTATAACAGTTTTTTGAACATTTTGGTATAGTTCATAAATGGTATTAAGATGTGCACGGTCATTTTGAGAACACGAAGGGAATTAACCATTAACTTTACTAAATAATGCAGCTTAAGACAGGTTTAGCCAAATTGGGTGGGGAGCACCTGGAATAATTCATGCTGGCTCAGGAGCTTCTGGACATGGCTGTCCCTGCCAGAACTATAGGATTATTGGCAGTGATGGCATAAAGAAGTTCTTTCAGACTCGTATTTTGGGCCTACTCAAGGTTTTGGTTTTTTCTTTATATCTCTCCGATTTCTTTTTCTTTTTTTAAAAGATTTCATTTATTTGACAGAGAGAGCGAGCACAAGCAGGGGGAGCAGCAGGGAGAGGGAGAAGCAGGCTCTCTGCTGAGCAGCCCGACTGGGGGCTTGATCCCAGGACCCTGGGATCATGACCTGAGCCGAAGGCAGCCGCTTAACCGACTGAGCTACCCAGGTGCCCTATCTGATTTCTAAGGTGTTTTAAGTTTGTTCTAATTCAGAATGTATCATCTCAGAACAGATCCTCAATAGGAAGAAAAAAATTACAAAGAAGGAAGATAATTATTATCCATACACTGAAAAATCCGCCATACTCCTGTATAGTTGCCTCATAAATCAGTTATCCAAGTGCTGTGAATGATGCCACTTAGTAAAAACTGAGTATTGTTGACATGGCCTTTGGAGTGGTCTAAAGTAGACCTGGTTGGAACAGTAGCTTTGTGGGTAGGAAAGGAATGGTAGGAAAATGGAAAGTGGACTCCCCGAATTGCCATTATACCCTTCCCATCTTTTTCTGCATTTGTTAGTAGTTTGGTTTTTTTTTTTTTTTTTTTTTAAAGATTTTTTATTTATTTATCTGAGAGAGAGAGTGAGAGACAGAGAGCACGAGAGGAAGGAGAGTCAGAGGGAGAAGCAGACTCCCCGCCGAGCAGGGAGCCCGATGTGGGACTCGATCCCGGAACTCCAGGATCATGACCTGAGCCAAAGGCAGTTGCTTAACCAACTGAGCCACCCAGGCGCCCCAGTAGTTTGGTTTTTGAGAGAGAAAGAATTTCCCTAAATGTAAAATCCTAGTTGCTGCAAATAAGCCAGTATGACTCCTTAGTTGGGGCCAACTTGACTGGGAGAGACAGTAGAGACTTCTGTTTTCTGGGAGCTGGACATTTCAGAATCATCTGTCATGGACTTCCCACACACCATCTCCATGATGCAGGCTTGGAACTGGAAGGAAAGCACAGAATTGGAGATAGCCCCTTGCAGACCAGTACGGAGGAGGTGACATCAAGAAATGTGGGGAGCAAAGATCTCATTCTTTGTATCCCCAAAGCCTTGTGCAATGCCTTATACCCAGGATCTCCTCACGTGTTTTGTTTTGTTTTTTTTAAAGATTTTATTTACTAGAGAATGAGCGGGGAGTGGGGGGCGAGGGGAGCAGAGAGAGAGAAACAGACTCCATGGGGGCGCCTGGGTGGCTCAGTCGTTGGGCGTCTGCCTTCGGCTCGGGTCGTGGTCCCAGGGTCCTGAGATTGAGCCCCACATCGGGCTCCCTGCTCCGCGGGAAGCCTGCTTCTCCCTCTCCCACTCCCCTTGCTTGTGTTCCCTCTCTCGCCGTGTCTCTTTCTGTCAAATAAATAAATAAAATTAAAAAAAAAAAAAAAAAGACTCCATGCTGAGCATGAAGCCCTACTCGGGGCTCTATCCCAGGACCCGGAAATCACGACCTGAGCCGAAGGCAGACACTTAACTGACTGAGCCACCCAGCCAGGCGCCCTCCTCAGGTGGTTTTGAATACATCTTCCCAATCCTTAGAGCTCCTCCTAGGTCTACAATAATAATCCCTACATATTTTGGCTCAGAGACTTGACTGTTGGTAAACCTCAAAGCAGCACCTGCCTCATCAAAACACTGAAAAGCAATGCCGGAGTAGGCCTGCCCACACACCCCACCATTATTAGAGGGTGCTCCCAATTGTTTCCATCCAGAAGTTTTGAATCCGTCTCTGTGGACTGAGGAAACAAAATAGCTGTTGATAATTCTCAAAGCAGGGAGTTTGCCCCACAAGACAGGAACTCTCCTAGATTTATCTAAGTTTGGGTTTTTATTGGCTCAGATACAGGATTTGGGATAGGAGGCCACTCGGTACCTTCAGATGATAAACTGTGTTAGAGATGTATGCATGTGTTATGATTTCTGTGCTTTTGCATATGCTCCTGCAGGCTGGAAGTTGGAAGGGAAAGGATTAAGAACTTGTGAAGTGGAAGGACTAGGAATTTAGGGGAATGATTAATCTATTAGTTTTTCAAGAAAACAAAACCCTTTCACTTCTCATCCTGCCCTTTGGAGCAACCTGATTTTTAGGGCTCAAGTTCTGTTTTCTCTGGGTTGTATTACCTTGTCTCGATGACCACACCCGTCTCCCTGTGCTTACCAAGGGCTTTCCTTGTTCACCCTTAGAAACCTTTTGAGTAGAGTCCAAGGTGCTCTGAAGCAAAAGGTGTTGGTGAGAAAAGAACCAGGTCTCATGAACTGGAGTCTCATAGGCATGTAAATAGAGAGCTTTACCTGCTTATTCATAAAGCAGTAGATGATGGGGTTGTAGACACAAGCACTCTTGAAGAAGAAGGCAGGAATGGTGACAAGCCGTAGGTCCAGCCCGTGGTTCCGGCTGTTGACCATATACATGGACATCGCAGCGTAGGGCGTGTAACAGAGACAGAAGGAGGCCACCATCACTACCACCGTCCGGCTCACCTCCCGCTCGGCCTTCTGACTCCTCTTGCTGGGCTGCGACCCGGGCAGAGCACAGAGAAACTTTCTCTTCTCCCTGGCCCTCAACTCCCCGCCTCTCCACCCTTTCCTACCAGGGGGGCATCCACTCCAGTTGCCTCTCTTCTGTCCCAGCTTCTGGCCTCGTGCTTCTTGCTCTCCTTCCTTGAGGAAGGTGGGATGGAGAATGGCTCTCTGGTCTGTGACTTTGGAAGGGATCACATGAATCTCTTGCCACGTGTTTGAGCAGAGAGAACCCCGCCCTGCTCTTCACACCATTTCATCATACTCCCTGCCCCCACTTCCTTCACTGCTTTCAATATCCCCTCTACCAGGCTGTGGACATTTCCAGATGTCTTCTGTTCTAAAGCACTCACCCGCTCTTCCCTCTCTTCCGGAGCCCCCTGACTCCCCTCCTCCCTGACCCTCACAAAAATCACTCACAGCTCTGAGGGCTCCCAGCAGCTGCGAGTAGGAGAAGCAGATGAGGGAGAGAGGCACAATGAAGCAGAAGATGAAGAGGAACCAGGTATAGTACTCGCCCACGGTGTACCAGTCGGGGCCACAGGAGCACTGCAGGCCCTCAGGGATGAACCTGCAGGGACCAAGCACTCACCCACTGGACAAGCACTTGCCCACTGCGGGGCTCAGCACAAGAATGAGTGGAGTGGGAGCTGAGGTTCCTGGGCCGTGCTCTCCACTTAGAGGATGCTCAAGGACTTCATGCAGGGCCGGTTTCTGACCTCACCGGCTGAGGCTATAGCAATCCCAACTGCAGGGTAAATGTTAGCACTTGCCTCCCACGGCCCTTGCCCTCAGCTACTCTACCAGCTCTTGAAAAGTGGAAGTCAGGGGCGCCTGGGTGGCGCAGGCAGTTAAGCATCTGACCCTTGGTTTCGGCTGCGGTAGTGATCTCAGGGTTGTGAGATCGAGCCCCGCAGCTGGTTCCACGTTCAGGGCAGAGTCTGCTTAAGACTCCTTCCCCCTCTGCCCCTCCCCGACCCCTGTGCTCCCTCTCTCTCTCTCAAATAAATAAATAAATAAGAGGTCAAAGACTAAGGTTATACCCAACTCTTTCCACCCACATCAGCTTGAGCTCCTAGCTCAGCACCACTGCCCTACACTCTCACCGGCTCCAGCCAAAGAAGGGTGGGATGGAGACGCCAATACCAATGGTCCAGGTAGCCAGGACCACCATCAGCGCGTGCTTGGAGCTGAAGCGGAAGTTGCCGAAGGGCTTACAGATGACCATGTAGCGCTCAAAGGCCAGGAAGGCCAGTGACCAGCCTGTCACCAGACCTGTAGTGAAACATGAAGGTAATTGGGGTAGAAAGCCCCACCCAGCCTGGCAGGCAGAGTGGAATACAGATGGTGGAGCAAGCATGGGGACTGATGGTTGGTGTGGAGTTTGGGACTTGGTCAAACTTCTAGTCCCAGCTACTTTGTACCCAATGATAAAGAGCACCAAACTCCTTTTCCCCAGGCTCCTCTTTAGGGGCCCACTCTAACCCAACAGTCTGGTCCCTGGTTCCAATCCTGGAGCAGTCCTTTGTCTCTCCCCAGTCTCCTTCCCCTTCAGTACCTGCTGTAGAGCCCAGGAAGGCCTCCAAAGCACAAACATGGCGGCCAAAGACGAAGTATCCCTGACAGCTGGCGATGAAGACGCTGGAGACAGAGATGCAGTAGAGGAAGCCCCCCAGGGACACATTGACCAGAATATAGTTGAGTGGCTGTTGCAACTTCTTGTAGCGCAGGGTGGCCACCAGCACCGAGGCATTGAGTGGTGTCCCTGCAAAGAAGACAAAGCCCATGAAGACTGCCTGGAGGCGGAAGGCCCAGACAGGGGCAATGTGGTACTGAGGCCCATCCCATGGCCCCACCAAGGAGATGTTCTTGAACAGATAAAACTCCTCCCCCCCTGACATCTTACTCATGGGATGTCCCCACGCTCTCTGATTCCTCTTATAGATTACCGTCCCACCACCACTTCTCCCCTGCCCTCCAAAGCCCCTTTCGGGCTCCCTGAATGATCAGTACTGATCCTAAGCCTCCTAAGGACAAAGTTTTGAGATTAGAGATGTCCAAGCCCCCACCTAAACCTCCTTTGTGGCCCCAAAGCCGATTGTGTGTTCTTGAGAGGATAAAAATATTGGGCTCAAAGAATCGACATGCAGTGCTGGGTGCTGGAATGACTAGGCGTCTGCGCACTGCAGCCTGGGGGTGCTGACCCATATTTAGCAGGGATGTGTCCACCACTTTGTGTGTGTGTGTGTGTGTGTCCTTTGAATGGAACTACCGAGGGTATGCCTTTCGGTTTGGCTTCTGCCGCCACTACATCCCTATACATTTCTGTGCCCATCTGCTCCTTTGTGGAAGGTGCCCCCTAAGTCTCCCTCTCCAGAGATCTTGGGCTCACAGCCAGCCTGGGAAGCAGCCTTGGGCCACAGAAGAGGCAGGGAATGGGGAGCACCCTGGGTGGGAGCACCTTGGTGAACAGCCTCCACAGATCAGTACAGGGGCAACTGGACAATGCTTGAAGTCTAAGGCCTCCCTGGCTGCCTCTGTTTCTTCATGTTGAGTCTACCAGGAGGGTGTATTTTCTGCTCAGCCCACCCCCCTCCAGACCTCAGCCAGGCTGCGGTTGGTTTGCTCGCTGGCCCCGCCTTGAGCTCAGCAGTGCCCAAGTGGCCAAGTGCCCAAGTCTTGCCCTGTCTGCTCTCAAGTCCTGCCCAGCCCTCACCGCTGGACTCAAGACCTGCTCCGCGCAGCCCGCCCCAGTGAGGCCACCGCAGAAAGGCCAGCTCTGCCCTAAGCTCCGCCCTGTGAATGTGTCCCCTGCCCCACCTCAGCGGACTGTGAGCACAGAGATCAAAGCAACGCACTTTGAATACAGGTAAGGGGAAGTGAAAGGGTGGCTCCTGGTGGCCCAGTTGTTTTTATCACATGAATCCCCCCACAGGGAAAAATTATAAACTAAATATGAAAAACGACTCCTGGAAAGCGCTATAAAGTACCCCAAAGCAGGCAGCAACGGAAAGGACCCAAACCTTGAATGAAAGGAACCATCTACATGTAAATGGATTATTTCCTGAGGGCACTCTGCCCAGGCTAAAGGGCAGGAGACAGCTGGGAAGTCCCAGCCTTTACGCCCTGAAGAGGCAGAGGACAGAGTCTGGGACTCCAGAGTGGCGGAAGATGGCAGGTGGGCCTCCTGGAAGGAAGGACGCCCCAGCAGAGGAAGACTCCCCCCCAGTCGGAGGCTGCGGGCCGAGCTCTGCCAGGAGGAGTGTGGCGGGAGCCCAGCAGAAGGCCGGAGCTGGGGGTCTGACCGCTGAGCGGAGGCGCGGGCCGCTAAACGGGGCGGCAGAGAGAGAGTTCGAGACTGATCCCACCCAGGTGGAGGAGCGGGCCAAACCCTCCTGGCTTTCCATTTGAAACTCCAAGAGGCCACAGCTCAGGATAAAATCTGCGGCCCTTGGACCGTGAGCTAGAAGGGCTCAAAGCCGCCTGGCCAGCCGTTGGCGAGAGACCGACGTCTCCTCGCACATGCGCGCACCGACGCCCGCCCGCCGCCGACCCTCAGCCGCCGCGGGGACCCTGGCGGAGGCCCGGCTCGCGTCCAGAAATTGCAAGGCCCCTGGCTCTCCACTGGATCGCTGGGGCAGCTGGTCCTCTGCCCCGGGCAGGCTCTTAGGACCAGGGCCGGAGGCCCTCTCTCGGGCCGTGTGAGGTGCTGCCTCCGGGCAGGGCCCGGGGCCCGGTGGCCTGTGCTGCGGGGGGCGAGGCCGCCTCCGCTGTGTGCGGGGCTCTGCTGCGGTGCCACCTCCGTAAACGGTTCCGACGGGAAGCCTCGGCTTGGCCTGCCGACCCAGCGGGTGTGGACGAAAGACACCCCAAGGCCCTCCCACTGGTACTACCCAGGCCAGGTGGCTGCACCTTTGGCCTCTTCTAGGTCCGTCCTGAAACCTTTCCAAACAGTCCCTTCCCACCTTATTCTCCCCTACGTCAGAGGGCGGGGCGGTGGGCGCAAGCAGGGAGCAGCCCAGCCCCCGCTAGGATGGGCCAGAGGCCCAGCGCCCGGGGTGGGGGCGGGGGTGCGGACAGCTCGGGCCAGAAAGAGCCTTTCCCAAGGATAGGGTCTTATTGGTACCCACGCAGGGGACGACAAAGTTCCAGAGTCAGCGAAGCCATGGAGTAGGGAGCAGAAAGATTATGAGGTTGGGGCATGCGGTAAAGGTGAAGACTGAAGACAGGGGCGCCTGGGGGGCTCAGTCGGTTAAGCGTCTGCCTTCGGCTCAGGTCATGATCCCGGGGTCCTGGGGTCGAGCCCCGCATCGGGCTCCCTGCTTAACGGGGAGTCTGCTTCTCCCTCTCCTTCCCACTTGTGCTCTCTGTTGCTATCTCTGTCTCTCTCTCTCTCTCAAATAAATAAATAAAATCTTAAAAAAAAAAAAAAACTGAAGATAGTTTGAGTACATTTAACATATACAGTGCCCTTTTCAAGTTTAAAATCACTTTATTTTTTTAAGATTTTATTTATCTGAGAGAGAGAGAGAGAGTGAGAGAGAGAGCGCAAGAGGGGGTAGGGTTAGGGGGAGAAGCAGACTCCCCGCCGAGCAGGGAGCCCGATGCGGGACTCGATGCGGGACTCGATCCCGGGACTCCGGGATCACGACCTGAGCCGAAGGCAGTCGCTTAACCGACTGAGCCACCCAGGCGCCCTAAAGTCACTTTATTAATTTAGGAACATGATATACTAAGGCTTTACAGAAGATTATGTTGGTTAGGTATATTTAGACCAGGATTTCTCCATCTCCACACTCCTGGTATACTGGCTCAGACAATTCTTTGCTGGGGGAGGGGCGTGGCTGTCCTGTGCATTGCAGGATGTTTGCAGCGTTCCTGGTCACTACCCGCTGGATGCCAACAGCACTGGCACCACCTCAGCCATGATAATCGAAAACGTTTCCAGACACAAATATCCCCTGAGCCGCAAAACCACCCCCTGCCTCCTCCCGTCTAGTTAAGAACCACTGACTTAGATTTAGACGTATAAATGTCCACAACAAAATGGAAAAAACAGTCAAGAGGAAATTTGTTTCTCCATCCTAATTGTCTAGAAAAAAGGAAAGTCCTAGAAAAGGAGGATTTTTTTTAAAGATTTATGTTTTCCTTTGAGAGAGAGAGAGAGAGACCGCATGCATGTGAGGGGGGAGGGGGGAGGGGGGAAGGGGTGAAGGGAGGCTGAGGAAGACGGAGAGAGAGAATCCCAAGCAGTCTCCACTCTGAGCACAGAGACCGACGCAGGGCTAGATCCCACAACCCTGAGACCATGACCCAAGCAGAAACCAAGAGTCAGATGCTCAACCCACTGAGCCACTCAGGAGCCCCCAAAAGAGGGTACTTTTTGAATAGTCTTAGCGTTTGGGTTTGGTTTTTTTTCCTATTCTCTTTAGGAGTTTATCCATCTATACTCCCACCTTTTCCAGAAATAGTTTAAGGGAAGTTTGTAGGAATATATGGGACACAACAAGAAGTCATGAATCAAATGTAGGAGCAAAAGAAGAAGAAAGGAGTTCAAAAGTCAAGAATTACATTGAAATATGACCACACATTCATGCTTTCTAGAAGCTACATATTTACATAATTCAGCGTCCAGAAAGCAAACGCAAACCAACTGTTCTTGGGATTATGACAGACAAGAATACCTCCCTAGGGACTATACAAAGGCGACGTTGGTGTGATATAATAAACTATGTCCTCAAGAACATTCCCGAGCAGACAGAACAACCAGTTTCATAGGATTGGATATACTCCTGACTATTACCCCTCAATATGGACTCAACACAAAGCATAATTCAGAATTGGACATAAACCAGAACCATTATTAGGCTGGGTGCCAAATACCAGCTCCGGTGGGCTGCTCTGATCCAGAGGACATTTAGGCTCTCTGGAGGTTTGAAGCACATTTCCCTTTGCCTTCTCTAATCCTTGCTTCTCTCGGCTTAGAGTCCCATAATTTAATTTCTGTTTTTGAGTTGATTATAGATATGTCCAGGACTGAATATTCAAAAAGTACAAAAGAATGTACAGTGAAAAATTCACTTATTTCCCACCCAGTTCCCCTCTCCCAAGGCAACCAGTGTTGGCTTTTGCTGTGTTGTTGATACATAGGAGGTGACAGTGAACTTGAGATGATGTGTTGTGACAATGTTGTCTGTTAAATACTGACCCATAAGAGTTCTCCAGACAAATGATGAGATAAGAGAAAGGTCTACACGCTGACGTGGATGTGAGGAATCGTCAAAGGATTTGCCCGACTGAAAGCCACCCTCTCTTGGGAGGAAAGGGAGGAAGCTCCTAGAAGTAGAGCCAGGATTCTCCCCAGAGAATTCCATCTATGGCTTGTTAAAGGCAGAGACAAACAAGTCACTGAAGGCCTAAAGTCCTAGGGCCCACAGCAAAGCAACAGTAATTTTAGCCTGGGGGGAAGAATAGTGTATGGGAGGTGCCAATGGATTCCCACCAGAGCAGCGCTCCTCTCCCCAGACCCCTGCCATCCTGGGGGCATTAGGTGGTGTGCGGGGGTGTTTAATGGCTGTCTCAATGGTGAAGAAGGGATTACTGGTATTTAGTGGGCAGGACACTGTTCCAGACAGGCCACACAACGAAGAATGATCCTGCCTCAAATTTGAACAGCACCCCCAGAAAGAAGCACTGGCTGGAATCCAAGCCCCGTCTCATCCCTGAAACATTCTTAGCCCCTAGGAGACTGTCTTGGAGTAACCTCACTTCCTGGCACATCTACCAAGAGGAGCAATTTAGGGAATGTGTGCTGAGGTAATGGAATGACGTGTTGAGTGCGCTATTATTTATAAGCCAGTTTAGAGCTGGGGAACAGCTACCCAAAAAAGTCTCTTTGGTTTTAGAATAGATGAGCTGTTGCCTTTCTCCCTGGCCACGATTAGTTCGTGGAACCAGTTGTCTGGTCCGGCCCTCCTGGATGGAGACCATGAAACTCCCCTGGATACAAACGAATGCTGGCCAACCCTCTCTCTGAAGCGAGGGGCCATTCTTCCTGCTTTTCCAAGAGAAGACTGGGTTCATGAGGAAGCCTGCTTAAAAGGATGGAAGGCAGGAGGTTTTCTTCAGGCTTATGGTTTCTACTTGGAGCCAAAGGACGAGGAATGACCTGAATGTCTGTTGCCACTAGTGATTTTTTGTGTCCTCCCCTGAGACTTTTCTTTCACGTACTCACTCACTCATTCATTCCACAGACATTTGCTAAGTGATGTCTACAATAACAGTTGTACTGTGAAAATGAGATTAATTTGGTAACGTGATTACACAGAACCCAGCGCATAGAAATGCTTGGGAGTCACTTGTCAGCAGGATTGCCAAGTGTCAGACATGAGGCTGGACCCAAAGACCAACAAGACAGGGCTCTGCCTTCTGCAAGCAAGCAGGGCTCGGTGGTGGTGGGTGGGGAGGAGGGGTGACGGATATGGTACAATGGAAGCACAAAACAGAGAGCCTGGCAGGGCCCACTGGGTTCTCCCACAAGACCCCAGTTTCTGAGCCTCCCCCTCACTCTCACTGGGGAAACTCCCAGCCAGAAGGAACCCACCCAGGCCACACTTAGCCTGTTAGCAGGTTTCTTCCTGCAGCGTCTCTGGGCAGGATGAGGAGGGCAGGCTGGGGTGTGGGAGGGAGTGTGAGTATTTACAGGATGTATTCCCATCTTTAGTTTTCTAGAAAGTCTGGGTAGCAGTGTCTACTGTGTTTAAAACAGGCTTTAGATTTAGATAAATGTGCCTCTTGTAAGCTGAATGCAGATCAGTTTCCTTTTCTTACAATGCGGATGACACCTATTTCACAAGGTTGTTATAAGGCTGAATAAGATCCGCAAAGCACAGAACACACTACGTAGCTGGCCCATATTAAGCATCAAGGGGCAACTTTCCTATTGAGTGTTTTCCCCCCCCACCCTCGTGTTGCTGTCATAATAACCCCTCTCCTTCGTACAGCATCTTACAGTTTGCAGACTGCCTTCACAGACATCATCTTGCCTGATCCTCAAATTACCCTGCAAGGCACCCAGGGCAAGTGTTACTTCCCCAACTGACAGATGAAGAAACTGAGTAAGTCTGCAAATGTCTTCTACTCCAGGTGATCTGGGTCGGTCTTCTGCTTCCTCATCTAGGAGGCTGATGATGTGGAGGGTTTTTTCTGGTGGTCTGATCATGAGGAAAGAAAGAAGGGTTGTTCTTCATGGGGTGCAGTCTCCCTCAGACCTGGGGCTCCCCTGGAAAGTGAGGTTGCTGCACCCTGGCTTCTTCTCTGCCTTTTCTCACCAGCACCCCCACAAAGTCCACGTGGTAGCCCTGGGGGAGAACCGGCTGGTCCTGGGGAAAGGGCCCTGCCCGTAGCATCTGCGTGGCTCCATGGTGGGCCAGGGAGGAGTGGAGAGAGCCAAGAGAGAGGCAAAGCCCGCTGGAGTGCAGCCAGCCTGGGCTGGTTGCCAGCCCGGGAAAAGATTCCACCTCTAGGAACCATAAACTGCGCCTGCTGCTGATGTGGCAGGGAAGGCACATCTGGCCAAACATAACCATCGGTGGCTCGTTGGTCTAGGGGTATGATTCTCGCTTAGGGTGCGAGAGGTCCCGGGTTCAAATCCCGGACGAGCCCTTGTTTTCCTGATTTTTTTTCCCGTACCCCAACATACACTGCCTGCCCCTTTTAGGGTTGTGGCAGAAAGATGACCTAGTGGTGAGTGAATAAAGGACCCTAAAGACAAGCTGCCGGTCATTCTCCCCATTAGCAATGGCCTGTATATGCCCCATTTGGACTCATTGGAAAAAATAGCAATGACCTGTATATGCCCCATTTGGACTCAGTGGAGGAAAAAAACCCATTTTTTCCATTGAGTCCAAATAGGGCAGGAGGGGACTGGCATCAGGAGCTGACCTAGAGAAGGTTAAAGTCAAAGGGTTGCATTGTGTTAGGCAAAAAGAGCCTCTCAGAGGGCCTCATATGAAGAGTAAATGATCAGGACAATTTGCAGGGTGGGTCCGAGCCGGAGGTCAAGAAAAGACAAGCTCCTTGTATAAAACTCAAGCTATGAAATGCACTGGATTCGAAGTCCAAAAGGTAGGATTAAAGTTACAATTTTGAGTCTCAGTTTTCCCATTGGTAAAATGGGAACAGTAATGCTTATTTCTTAGAGTTCTTGGGAGGATTAAAGCAGAAAGTCTCAAGCCTGAACAAATGCTTGTATTCCATCTGGATTTATGCTATTTACATGATGCTGAATCCTCAAGCAGAGAAATTAAATCTAAACCTGGTTTAGGACACTTGGAATACCATATAGCCCCACAGAAGCAAGAAAGAGCTCTGTCATTGAGGCATCTGGGTGGCTTGGTCAGTTAAGTGGCCGACTCTTGATTTCAGCTCAGGTCATGATCTCAGGGTCCTGGGATTGAGCCCTGCATTGAGCTCCATGCTCAGTGGGGAGCCTGCTTGAGGATTGTCTCTCTCTCCCTCTGCTCCTCCCCCTGCTCATGCTCTCTCTCTCTAAAATAAATAAATAAATCTTTTTTAAAAATTAAAAAGAAAAGAAAAGAAAGAGCTCCGTTGCAATGTTTCATAATCCAGGGCATATGGGACTCTCACTAAACAAACACCTACTGAAGAAGAGTTCACAATATCAAACTAGACAAGGAAGCAATCCACCATAAGGAAGAGTCAGCCGACACAACAAATAGGAGAATCAACATTCCAAGAACTGTGCATAAGAAAACAACATGAAAAACACTATATATTAAGTATACTTAAAACTATTTATTTTTATTTTTATTTATTTATTTATTTTTAGATTTTATTTATTTATTTGAGAGAGAGAGAATGAAAGAGAGCACATGAGAGGGGGGAGGGTCAGAGGGAGAAGCAGACTCCCTGCCGAGCAGGGAGCCCGATGCGGGACTTGATCCGGGAACTCCAGGATCATGACCTGAGCTGAAGGCAGTCGCTTAACCAACTGAGCCACCCAGGCGCCCCTATACTTAAAACTATTAAAGACAATGGGGTGCCTGGGTGGCTCAGAGGGTTAGGCATCTGCCTTTGGCTCAGGTCATGATCCCAGGGTCCTGGGATCAAGCCCCACATCCCATGCTGAAAAAGGAGCTTGCTTCTCCCTCTCCCTCTGCCTGCTGCTTCCCGGGCGTGTACACTCTCTCTCTGTCAAAAATAAATAAAATTTAAAAAAGAACTATTAAGGACAAGAAAATAAACCATAATGAAAATATTGCACTATATAAAAAAACACCTTACTGAGGGAAAAAAATAAAACATAGGGAAAGACATACCATTGCAATTAGACTCAATGACCCATTAAGCAGTAGACTAGACCCAGCTGATAAGAGAATTAGTGAATTGGAAGATAGAGCTGGTGAAATCATTCAAAATATGGATAGGGGAAAGTGATGAGATATGAAATACGAACGAATAGTTAAACGACACTAGTGAAAGCCGAAGACATCATTAGCAACAAAAGATTGCAGAAAAACAAATAGAATATCTTCCAGAGGCCAAGAGAAAACTGTCAACCTAAAATTCTATACC
The DNA here is from genome assembly GCF_002201575.2 of Neomonachus schauinslandi. NCBI lineage: Eukaryota > Metazoa > Chordata > Mammalia > Carnivora > Phocidae > Neomonachus > Neomonachus schauinslandi. The sequence goes on from NC_058414.1 coordinate 82,688,326, forward strand.
CATTAAATTTCTATTTAAATTATATGAAATAAAGACATTTGAGAATGTTCACCAAAGACTTTCACTGAAATGCTGCTAAAAGATATACTTCATAAAAAGGGAACAAATAAGAAGCAAGGAGTGAAATGCAAGAAGGAATGGTGAGCACAGAAATTTAGAAATATGTTGGTGAACCTAAATGAGCACTGAAAGCCACTGTTAGTGCAACATAAATGGGTCCAACTGCTTTGTAGAGCAATTTGGCAATAATCAGTAAAGTTTACGATGCACAGATACTATGACCCAGAAATTCTACTTCTCGGTATCTACCTTAGAGAAGTGTTTACATATATACCCAAGACACATGCACAGCACTAACCACTAAAGCATTGTTTTCTTTTTATTTATTTATTTATTTATTTAGTTATTTAGTTAGTTGTTTATTTGAGAGAGAGAGAGCACCGGCAAGTGGGGCCAGGGGAGGGGCAGAGGGAGAAGGAGAGAAGCAGACTCCCCGCCGAGCGCCGAGCAGGAGCCCATACAGGCCAATCTCCAGAAACTCTGAGATCATGACCTGAGCTGAAATCAACAGTCAGACGCTTAACCAACTGAGCCACCCAGGCACCTCTAAGGCATTGTTTTCTAACATAGAAAACTGGAAACAGCCTAAATGCCTATTAGCAGAAGAATGGATAAATAAATTGTGGTATATTCAAATATTGAAATAATATTCAGCAGTTAAAATTCATTAATTGGAGCTAAATGAAACATGGATAAATGTTAAAAAAAATGTTGAGAGAAGAAGAAAGTTTGCAGAATTTTTATTTTTAAGTTCTCTCTATGCTCAGTGTGGGGCTCAAACTCAGGACCCAGAGATCGAGGGTCATATGCTCTACCACCTGAGACAAACAGGAGCCCCCAGATAGATTTTTTTAAATACACAAATCAATATTTTGTTGTTTGTGGATACAAAAGTATGAAGTGAAATTGCAAAACCATAAATAGAGGGGTTATCTCTGAATCAAATGTGGCAAAAATGAACAGTTGTTGGATTTCAGAAATAAAGGTAAAGGGGGATAAAAGGCTGCATCAATCCTCAGAGAGGATGATCTGTTGGGATGGGATTAGGGGGAGGCTGAGTCCAGAGTCCAGGGATTACAAGGATTAATTCAGATCATCCCCCTAAGCTGATTACCTGGCTGGCATCCCCACCACTCCTGGCCCTTCAGATATGCATCCCTGGACCACAGTTCACTTCCCCCCATGCCTGCTAAGCCCTTACCTCCTGCCTCCTAACTTCACCTCCACCCTCAACCCAGTACTGATCTGGCCAGGATTTGCCCAACTTTGGGTCCTGAAAATAGACTGGTTCAGGTGTCTCCTGAATGCTCCCCAAATCAAGGGTGAGTGGTGACCTGCACCCCAGGAGCCAAGGAGAGATTAGTCCTAATACTCAGGATCAGAACTCCCTGAGGAGAGCCTGGATCACTGGAGGTCACAGTTGACAACTTCCTCTCCTGCCCCTCCCTCCATGAACCAAGAAGTCAGCAGTCAAGGTCAAATGTTAACAACTGAACTTGCTGGCTGAGCCAGGACTAGCCGGAGCTGTGGTTGGGCAGAGCAAATAGCCATTGGGCTTCCAACCTTCCAGCATATCAGTCTCCAGAGCTCTATGCCCCCATCTTGACACCTTGCCACCCCCATGCCAGCCATGTCTGGACAGGCCTGATATCTGCAGCAGACTCTCTGAATGGGGTCTTCGTGGGCTTGTTCAACAGCCTTTCCCCACAACTGGATCACCTTGACCACAGGATCTGAGGTGTAATCCTGTTCTCTGGGGAGCAAATGAAACCTCCTTGATCTGTGCTCCTCATCTCTCAGAGCACCAGGCTTGGGGTTTGAGAGGGAGGAAAAAAAGAGGAGGTAGGGGGAAGGGAAAGACTTATAGGGCAACATTATACTCAGTAGGCAACATTTAACTCTATGTGAAATCATATATTGAATGATAAGACAGCATTAACTGTGCAGTTGAGAGATTTACCTTTCTCATTTATTGTGTCGGATACTTTGTCAGATGCTGGAGATACAAAAATGACTAAGGTACTTCCCAATCTTCCAGAATTTGGGCAGACACAAGAGTAAAAACCTGACCTTGACATCTGAAAGTGACAGGCGCTGCCCTAAGAGGGAAGGAGGAAGGGTGGAGCACAGCAGGCTTCTACTGGTCTAAGGGTGGGCATCAGGGAAGGCTGCTAGAGGTGACTCCCAACGGAGGGTTGAAGAATAAGTAGGGATGTCCAGGCAAAGAAGGGCCTCTGTCCTGAAGAATATGGAGGGCTTGTGAACCTGGAAGCCTGTGGGGGTGAACACAGACAATGTACGTCCATAACCTAGTGAGTGGATATGCAAGAAAAGGGACTAGTGTGTGTCCCTGGCTCAAGAATCTCCTAACACTTTTCTGGGTGTGTTGGGACTGCCTGGTTCCCAAGTGTACCCACTTCTTTCCTGGCTCAGACCTGGAGAGATGTGAGAACAATTGCCTCCTCAAGATCCGGCACCCGGTGGTAGATGTTCCTTCAATGAGTAAGTGAAATAAGTCCTCTGGGTTTCCACATCTCCCTCGTGCGAGAGTGAAAATCAGTAGTGCCCACTCCGAACAGGCTACCGAGGCACGGTGGGTAGTGGTCGTGGCTCGAAGCTCAGAGGGTGTGGGGCCAGGTGGGAAGGGACAGTGGTGGAGAGAAGCGGTCTTCAGGCAGCGAGGGCTGTGCGGGGCCAAGGAGCGGCCCTCCTGAGACGGTCCCTGGTTCTGGCTTGGTGGGGGCGCTAGGAAAGTAGAGAGATCAGGGCCCTGCAGTTCACGTATCTCCGCCTTGGCTTTCCTTCTCCTGCCTTCACGCAGTCCTGGGACGCAAGAGGCCACCGCGCAGGAACGGGGCCGGCGGCCGGAGGTCCGCGCTGCCTGCGGAGGTGGGGGACTCGGGCCCTGCTCGGTGGGCGTGTGTCTGCGAGTTTGGAGGAAACAGGATCGGAGGATTCGTCCAGCTTTGTCCCCTTTCTCCCTCATCGCTGCGCGGGACAGGACGTTGACACATGGCCCCGGGGGTCCCCCCGCGCAGCCCACTCTGGGCAGGACCCTTCGCCAGAACCAGGGGATCTTGTGGCCACTCTTGGGGCAACCTCATGCCCCGAGTGGCTCCCGTCCTCTCCCCCTCTCCCACGCCCGGGTCGTGGGGTGTGTCGGGGGACGCGCTCCCTCGGCCTCTCCGCGCCCGCTCGCCGCCACCGGGTCCCGGAGCCGGGTGGAGGGAGGGCTTCCGGGCGGGGGCGGCGTCAGGTGGCCGGGCCAGGCCCCGCCCCTCGGCCCGCCCTCCTTCCCCCTGCGCACCCGGCTCCGGGTCCCCGGCCTGGCGGCTGCGGCGTCTGCTCTGAGCGGCGGCGGCGGCGGCGCGAGCGGCCATGGAGGCGGGCGCCGGGGCCGGCGCGGGCGCCGCGGGCTGGAGCTGCCCGGGCCCAGGTCAGAGCCGCCCCTCCCTCACCTCTCCACCGCCACTCCTTCCTCTTCTTCATCTCTCCTCCCTCCAGACCCCCTCGTTCTCCCTCCCTCCTTCCGTCGCTCCCACCTTTTCGTCCCGTCTTCCTCCCTCCATCCCGCCCCCCACCCCGGGCCCGGACTCCATCTTTCCCGGCTGGGTCTTCCCCACACCGGTCGCATCCTCCCCTGGCGGTCCCTCGCCCCGAACCCTCCCCACCTCGTCTGTCCAGCCCTGGGGGCCCCAGACCCTGCGCGCACTCCGGCTCGAAGGCTTCGAGCGCAGGGCGAGGGTGGGGTGGACAAGGTCCAGGGAGAGAATGGAGGGGAGGGGAGCGGCTCCGGCCCAGAACCCCTTGCCACACGCCCCCTCCTCTTCGAATCACCCCTTTCCCCTTCCACGCACCTCACCCTTTCAGCCTCATCTTCCCTGGCTCCCGCCCTCGCTTCCATCCTTGCCCGTCTCCTCCCTGTCCCCTCCCGGCTAAAGAGACACACACCCTTTCTGTCCGTGCTGGGAGAGGAGCCTGGAGCTGGGGATGCTGAGGAGCTTGGGCAGCACAGGGCGGGGTCCCCGCAGGCCCAGCTCGAGGGGCGGCTGCGGGAGGAGAGTCGCAGCCTGGGCAGAGTGAGCCAAGCACTTCCACCGGGATTAAAAACTCCAGGGCTCCAGAGGGCTGGAAGGCACGTCCCTTTCTCTCTCCCGTGCACCCTAGCCCCCAGGCCCCTAGCAGCCCACCGTGCCTCCTCTCTCCCTGCTCACAGGACCCACAGTGACCACTTTAGGCTCCTATGAGGCGTCTGAGGGTTGTGAAAGGAAGAAAGGCCAACGCTGGGGGTCCCTGGAGCGGCGGGGGATGCAAGCTATGGAGGGTGAGTTTTCCAAAAAAGCTTGCTTTCTGTCCCCTCAGCCAATTTCCCTTCCCTCCTCCTTACCCCATCCGGTCCCCAGAACTCCCAGCCAGGACAGAGCCCTTCCTCTAGCTCACCTGAGCCCCCTCTACCCTTCAGGTCTGAGTTCTACCCCTCCTCAGGACTCAGGCTTTGAGGGAGGTTCTGGGTACATCCCTTTGGGGCCCTAATCACCAGCTAACCAGGTTGTGTGTCCCAGGGGGAGCTGCCAGACAGAGAAAGAGGCCTCGTTGGACAGAGCTTTGAAGCAGCCTTTCAGCAGGGGGTTTGTTCTCACTGCCACCCGACCCAGATCCCAAGCTGTCTCATATTTTTGAAAAGCAGGGAAGTGAGCATTCTCTTTCTGATGCCACCACCACTAACTTTGAATGTAAGCCTTGTGGCTGGCCTGAAAGAATTGCCTGGGAGGGGGCACGTGAGACCAACCTTGCAAAACCCACGTATCCCCACCGCACCAGGTGACTTGGCAGTTGCTGCCAACACCAGGCCCCTGGAAGGATGCCTGTCCGCTTCCCAGGACTTCCTGTGAAGTGTCCCCAGGTCCCAATGCACACTGTGTGGGCAACCTTGCTCCCCTATGGGGGACAGAGGACACAAGGGGTCCCAGATGAACCTTAGGCTGCTGTTGTGAGACCAGGGATTCAGAATTGTAAAACAAAGCAAGTAATCAGTATCCTGACAAAATGTCACTATTTCAAGGAACTGCATTGCAGCAAAGGAGGGGGTACTCACCAACCAGAGGCTGGGGACCAGTACACCCCAGTTTCTTAATGCATTAAAATGGTAGGCTTTCTTTTACACACAAGTACAACCTGGGACTTGAAACCTGAAAATTGCCCTATGGTCAGCATGGGAGGAGGGGCCTTATAACACTTGGGGAGGGGAGAGGCCTCCTGACACTCCACAGAGAAAAGGAAGGTGGACCTTGCAGAAAATTTCAAAAAGGCTATGTGATAGAATACATTTGAAAGGGCCCCAGTGTTTGTCCGGTAAAACATTTTAGAATCATTTCATTCAGATGTTTTCTTTCTCTAACTATTGATAGGCAACCCTTTCTCATTATGGAACAGCTAATTTCTCCCAAGCCACCTGGATAACTTCTTAACTTTGGACAAACCCCAAACTGTAACTCTTGCCCCATTCAGCCTAAAGACACGCCCAGCGTCTGAATCCTTTCTTGGGTACCTGTCCCCAACGCAGGGACCACCAGGACTGGAAGAAGCAGGTATCCTTGTGTAAGCTCACATGGCTGACTAGCACCCAGCTGCTCAGTTTGCCCGAAGGCAGTTACTAGGAGGCCACCTGGTACAATCCTGGTCCAGAAAGGGCCTGGGAGGGGAATGGGAGACCTTACACCTGAGGACGAATCATGAGTGCAGGTCCTGCCCAGGGACTCCTTGGGGGACACCAGGTGGCACTATTATACCATCCCTACCCTGGGACCATGAGCTTGAGGGCCCTTGAAGGACTCTGGAAAGGAAGTTGACTCTGAGCCCCTGGGGGGATGGGTTTCTCTTCTAGGGGAAGTGTTACTCCCAGCTCTCTATGAGGAGGAAGAGGAAGAGGAGGAAGAAGAGGTGGAAGAAGAGGAAGAGCAAGTGCAGAAAGGTGGCAATGTGAGCTCCCTGTCTGTCAGCAAGCACCGGGGCCTGAGCCTCACTGAGACAGAGCTGGAAGAGCTGAGGGCTCAGGTGCTCCAGCTGGTGGCAGAGCTGGAGGAGACCCGGGAGCTGGCAGGGCAGCATGAGGATGACTCCCTGGAGCTGCAGGGTGAGTGCCCGGGAGGGGGCCAGAGGGCCTGGGCTCCCTGGATCCCAGGCTCACGCCTGCTCCCCCTCTCACTGCAGGGCTCCTGGAGGATGAACGGCTGGCCAGCGCCCAGCAGGCAGAGGTGTTCACCAAGCAGATCCAGCAGCTCCAAGGTAATTCCCAACACTGGGACTGGAGGGAAGGTGGCCATCCAAGTCCTTTTGTCCTGAGGGTTTGGCTGAAGCATAGCAGACAAATATAAACTAATTCAGTACTTTCTCCTCATTTCCCCCTTACTATTCTCACCCTTTTCTCCTTCTCTCTCCATTCTCTTCTTTACCTAATATCTGTTCTTTGCATCTCTACCTGGCTCTTCTGCCCTCCCCTGCCCTTTCTTGCCCTCCCATTTCACATCTTCTCTCTCTGGCTGACACTCTCCCTTTTCTCTCCTCCAGCTTCCTCCCTTCACACCTGTATCCTTTTCCCTTTGTTCTCCAGGTCAGGGGGGCAGGTAATCAAGGCTGAATACCTATAACCAGACTGCTTTTCCCTGTCCCTACAAGGGCACCAGGGGAAGAGCAATGTGCCAGTGAGAAGTGACTGAAGGGGACTCTGCTCTTTTAAGGGAAGCAGATGAGAACGTTTCTCTTGCTTCCTAGGCCTGAGCTTGTGGCCCCAAATCCCTTTATTCTAACGCCCACATCCCTTTGTCTCTGGAAAGCAGCAAGGCAGGTGTCCCACATTCCACGGCACCACCAAAAAAAGAGGCAGCTTTTGTTACTTCCATGGACTTCCAGAAGGTTTAGGGGAGCTGCCCTAGAAAACCGCAGGGGCTCTCCAGGGAGAACTGAGATCAAACCAAATGGAAAATATAAATGGAGAAAAAAGGAAGGCCAGGAAGCAGGCCTGGAGAGGAAGAAGCAAAGGTGGAGGAAGGGGAGGAAAAGAGAAGGGAAAGATAAAAGCCTAGGTAGATGCAGGAGAAGTAGACAATGAATGGGAAGAGGGTGAAGGAGAGAAATGGCTGGAGATGTGTTGTATCTGGGAAAACAGTGTGAGCACTAGTCTCGGATCACCTAGGTTCTGGGCCCAACTCTGCCACATAACAAGCTTTAGGATCTTCGGCAAATCATTTTTATCTTTCTGAGACTCAGTTCCTTATCTGTAAAATGGTGCTAATTTATTTGTTTATCATTCATTTATTGAGTACCTATATACTCGGAGGACAAGCTATGAACAAGACAGACCAGATCCCTGCCCTAATGAAGAGTACATTGTAATGGGGAGAGGCAGAAAATAAACGACATAAGTCCAGGTGGCAATAAACGCTATGAAGACAATGTAACAATATGAAATAGAGAGATGGGGTGAGATGAGAACTTTTTTTGATGGGGCAGTTAGAAAAGTCCTCTTTGAGAAGATGATATTTGAGCTAAGGCTTGAATAAAGAGACAGATCTGAGGGAAGAGCATACCAGGCAGAAGGAATAGCAACTGCAAAAGCTCAGAGGCAGGAATGAGCTTCATGTGTTTGCAGAACAAAAGCCATTGTGGCTGGAGCAGAGTGCATGTGGAGGCCCCTGGAAAGAGAGTTTTTTTTTTTTTTTAAGATTTTATTTATTTATTTGACAGAGAGAGATACAGCGAAAGAGGGAACACAAGCAGAGGGAGTGGGAGAGGGAGAAGCAGGCTTCCCGCGGAGCAGGGAGCCCGATGCGGGGCTCGATCCCAGGACCCTGGGATTATGACCTGAGCCAAAGGCAGACGCTTAACGACTGAGCCACTCAGGCGCCCCAAGAGAGAGTTCTGAGAGGCAGGCTGAGGCCAGATTACAAAGGGCCTTATAGGCCAGCTGGGAGGTTTGGTTTTTATTCTTAGTAAAAAGACATGGGAGGGTCTTATATTGAAGGTGGAGACCTCAGGACTTCTGATGAATTGGATAGGGTGGAGGGTGGGGTGGGGTGGGAATAGGAGAGATATGGAAGATAAATTTGCCTTGAGAAACTGGATGGACAGTGCTGTCATTTATTGGGATGGGGAAGACTTAGCAAAGAACAAGTCTGAGGGCTAAGGGAACCATTGGAGACATGTTTTTACATGTTGAGTTTGAAGTCACTAATGACATCTAACTAAATTAGTATGTTATAAGGGGGCAGTTGGATATATGAATCTAGAACAAGGGGAGAAATCAAGGCTGGAGATATAAATTTGGGAGTCGTTAGCATATAGATGGCATTTGAATCCCTGAGAGATCACCATGAAATCACAGGGAGAGACAGGAAGAAGAGGAAAGGCCCTGTCCCAGGGATACTCCAGTATTTAAAAGTCCAGTAGAGGAGATATGAACAAAAGAGACTGAGGTAGGAGGAACAGCAGAAGCCTTTGATGCCCTGACCGCCAAGAGCAGAAAGTGTTTCAAAGAGATTCAAAAGTTGCTAAATCAAATAAGATGGCCATTGGATTTGGCAAGATGGAGGGCTCGGAGATATTTTGGTGAAGACAGAAGCCTGATTAGATTGGGATTAAGGAGGAAAAAGGAGGTGAAATAGAGAAGGTGAGTACAAATAATTACAGTAGTCATGTTTTGAAGAGAAGCAGAGAAATAAGGGGAAAGGGAATGAAGTCAAGGGAGAGTTGGGGGGGGCGGGCTTGAGATAGGACTCACTTCACTAGATCACGTTTGTATGATGAAGGAAACAATCCAGTAGAGCCGAAAAAGACTTTTGCTTGGAGAAGGAACATACTCCCTTACAAGGAGGAGGGAAGTCAGTAGAGAGGCAGGTAGGCAACTACTTGGGGAAACAGAAGTTCTGGAGCGACTCCTTACTCACTAGGGTTGTTTCTGAGCATGAGCTCTCAACTAGGGACTGCGGTCTGGTGAGGACGCCCAAGCGCCACCCCGCGGGAGGAAATAGAGACCGTCCTTGCGCACGCGCGTTGCCCGTTTCCGCCAAGAGGGGGAGCGCGCGACCTCAGAGGTAGCTGGTGTTGAGAGGCCGTTCCGGCCGCCACAGCCCCGCGGGGGCCGGACTGGCCGGCGGCGGGGGGGGCCCCCCACGGAGACCGCTTGCAGGGGGGCCGACGAGATGGAGGCCATAACCAGTGAGTAAGAACCTACTTCTCTGTCCCACAGCTCAACTGCCGGGCCCTCCGCTTCTCCCCGACCGACCTGCACCCCCTGTCAACCGGCGCTAGGTCTTCGGAATCCGGGTCCAGTCCTCCCAAGTCCCGGCCAGGGTCCGCCCCGCCCAGTTTTCGGATAAGCCCCTCCCCCTGGGGCCTGCAAGCCCCGCCTCTCCATCCTGGGCGTGCCCTGCCCCTTTGTGCTCCACATCGAGAGCTTGCTTGGCTGAGGAAGAGCTTCCTCCGTTCTCCAGTGGATCTGAGAAGGCCATTTTTTAGGGCCAGACCTTAGAGGGGAACGTAAGGGAAATTTGAACCCTGACATCCAGGACATAACTATGTTTGGTTACCATGTGATGAGCCTACATTTGAATTTCAGCAGTGAACTGTAAATACACGTTAGGGGCCAGTACTTACCTGTGAGGCTCTTACCTGCGAGGCTCTGTAATTTCTAAGCTTCTAGACTAAATAGATGAGAATAGTGTGTGTAAATTTTTTTAGTTAGGGAATTTTTGGAAAAACTCAGTGCATCAGTAAAATACTGTAAATTAGTTTTGGTCTTCAGCGTAGAAGCACTTAATACTTTTTGTTTGCAGTAGCCCAAGGTGTTGCTTTGGTGCCAGAATCTGCCTTTCTTTCTTTTTTTTCTAAGATTTTATTTATTTATTTGAGAGAGAGAGAATGAGATAAAGCATGAGGGGGGGAGGGTCAGAGGGAGAAGCAGACTCCCCACTGAGCAGGGAGCCCAATGCGGGACTCCATCCCCGGACTCTAGGATCATGACCCGAACCGAAGGCAGTTGCTTAACCAACTGAGCCACCCAGGCGCCCAGAATCTGCCTTTCTATTGCACCTTACTACATGGAGTCACTCCATTCCCTTCTTAGGTACTCCTTTTATCCCATAGCCGATGAAGCTATACTTCGCTGATGGGGTAGAGACTAGATTGCCAGTAGTTTCCAGATAAGAAATAAGTCTGCCTTTAACTTTCTGCCTCTAGAACATGGTAGATGAGTTCACTTATCCTCTTGACCATTCCAACCTCTGGGGTTTGCAGGTGAGCTGCGGTCTCTACGAGAGGAGATTTCCCTGTTGGAGCGAGAGAAAGAAAGGGAACTTAAGGAAATAGAACAGGAGTTGCACTTGGCCCAGACTGAGATCCAGAATCTGCGGCAAGCAGCAGAGGACTCCGCGACTGAGCATGAGAGTGACATAGCATCCCTGCAGGACGATCTCTGCCGGATGCAGAATGAGCTTGACGACATGGAGCGCATCCGGGGAGAGTATGAAATGGAGATCACTTCCCTCCGTGCAGAAATGGAAATGAAGAGCTCTGATCCATCCAATAGTTTAAATCTTTCAGATTACTCTGAGATGCAAGGTATGAGAGGGCAAGCCTTTTTCCTGGTCTGTCAGTAAAGCCAAGCAGAGGGAGTTAGTATCCAAAAAGATGGTGGAAGATGGTCTTAGATCATGAACTGGGAACCTCTAGAAAAAACCTCCAGGTTGAATTCAAGACTATAAGGGAGAAAAACTTATCCAGATGTCACATAACCGGTCAGTGGTGGTATAAGAAATAGCACTGTGGAGATGTACCTTGAGAATTCTTCCTCAGAGAGCCATATGGGAGAGCCCTTCCTAAGAAAGTCTCCAGTGCCAGGATGGGAGGATAAGGGGCTGGTCACCTTGGGAAACTACCTGCTGCTCTGGCATGGCAGTTTGCCTGGCCCGCATTATGGGGGGGCCTCTAGTCCTGCTCCCAGGTCCCAGGATGCTAATGCTTAGGCTCCTTGAGTCCTCTCCAGCGTAGAAGCTTTAGGGGGCAACAAATCAGAGCACAAGACAGCTGGAGAGGAAGAGAGGTTATTTCCAGTAATACATGAGGTACTAAAAAGCTTAGAGCTCTGCTTTCAGACAATGAGTCTCCCAGCTAGTTGCTAGGATTCATGACATCAGAGAGTATGCCTTTATTTTGAGGCTAGATTTATGATCTGGGTATAATGGGAGGCCCTGTATTAGGCCAGGTCAAGCAGAGGCAATCAACAAGGAATCAAAGAACTGCAAGTTTCCCAGCTGTAACAAGCTTCTCAGAAGAGCCTTTGGACTGGTGGTGCCAGGGGAGCGAGGCCAGCACAGTGGGAGAGCTTGGGTCGAAGTTAAACAGACCTGAGTTCAGAATCTCAGTTCTGCTAATTAGTGGGATGAACTTGGCCTGGTTATTATCTCTCTGAACCTTAGTTTCTGTATCTGTAAAAATTGGTTAATAAAACTTTACAGCCAGGGGCATCTGGGTGGCTCAGTCGTTAAGCGTCTGCCTTCGGCTCAGGTCATGATCCCAGGGTCCTGGGATCGAGCCCTGCATCAGGCTCCCTGCTCCACGGGAAGCCTGCTTCTCCCTCTCCCACTCCCCCTGCTTGTGTTCCCTCTCTCTCTGTGTCTCTCTCTGTCAAACAAATAAAATCTTTAAAAAAAACCACAAAAAACTTTACAGGCAGAGGGGATCCTGGAACAGGAAAGGACCTTAGGGAAAATGGAGAGAAATCTGAATAAAATGTTCAGTTTATTTAACAGTAATTTATGAATGTTGATTCCTGAGTTGTGACAAATGTACCCATGGTAAGATGTTAACAATAGGGGAAACGAGGTGAAAGCTCTCCTGGGGAATTTTGCACCATCTTTGTAACTTTTCTGTGAATCTAAAACTATTGTAAAATTAAAAGTTTATTTAAAAAAAAAAAAAGAAAGAAAACCTTACAAGGCTATTTTTGGGATTAAATGAAATGCCTAGTATGTTGAAGTACTCACAGACTAACTGAATGTGAGGCTGAAACCATCAAGTCTAATGCTTAGCACATGGTTGGCTTGTATTAAAGATTAGTTTCCTTCCTTCCTTCTATGATAATCTGCAGTATTCCAAGGACTTTTGATTGGAATAAAGAAGGAACATTAGATGTGAATTTCAGGGTGTTGAATCTTACAGCAGATAAGATAGGCCTTGTGTTCTAATTGGAGTAAATTAACGTTCTTTAAATATCAGTAGAATTGGTATTCTAGGAGAAATAATTCTTTTTTTTTTTCTTTTAAAGATTTTATTTATTTGAGAGAGAGAGCACAGCAGGGGGAGGGGCAGAGGGAGAGGGAGAAGTAGACTCCCTGCTGAGCAAGGAGCCTGATGCGGGACTTGATCCCAGGACCCCGGGATCATGACCTGAGCCAAAGGCAGGCACTTAACCGACTGAGCCACAGGAACCCCTAAGAGAAATAATTCTTAATCAGGAAGAAACAAGATAGATAGGGGTGTTTATATGATTGCAGCTTTATTTTTTTGGAAAAAATTTTATTTATTTATTAGAGAGAGAACAAGCAAGGGGAGGGGCAGAGGGAGAGGGACAAGCAGACTCCATGCTGAGCAGGGAGCCCGATGTGGGACTTGATCCCAGGACCCCGGGATCATGACCTGAGCCAAAGGCAGATGCTTAACTGACTGAACCACCCAGGCGCCCATGATTGCAGCTTTAAAAAGTACTGGTACCTGATACTTAGGAACATGTGCTGGGGCATTTCAACGAGATCTCTGCTGGTGATTGAAGATGGTATGTGGGTCTGGTTGGGATGGGCTCTTCTTTCAGCAGATAAAAGATCATTAGAAAGAATTCTTGACCACATGCTGGCCAGTGTATTTGGTGTGGTGATGAGTAAGTAAAAGGACGTTCAGGATGCCGGAGTTGTCTCTGAAAGGCCAGGACTAGCAGTGTGACATCTGGCAGTTCACATCCCTCAGCTCTTGTACTAAAAGAGTAATAGGAAGGTAATCATAAACAGTTCAATGGAAACTTGAAATACAATAACCCAGAAACTCAATTAAAACCTTCACGAGCTCGGGCGCCTGGGTGGCTCAGTCGGTTAAGCGACTGCCTTCGGCTCAGGTCATGATCCCAGGGTCCTGGGATTGAGTCCCGCATCGGGCTCCCTGCTCTGCGGGAAGCCTGCTTCTCCCTCTCCCACTCCCCCTGCTTGTGTTCCCTCTCTCGCTGTGTCTCTCTCTGTCAAATAAATAAATAAAATCTTAAAAAACAAAAACAAAAACAAACCTTCACGAGCTCCTAAAATCTCAAGACTCTGCCTTGGTTGGGGTTTTGAAGATGGGCACACAGGGCAGAGCTTCTGGGCAGATGAAAAGAAGGGCAGCTACCTGAAAGAGGACAAATACACATAGCAGTGTGGAATTTGGGGGGCCTTGTCTTCTAAGCCGCCGCATGTGGTGTCTCTTCTGTCTTTAGAAAAAAAGAAGCTATTCGGCCTTCTGCTATCTGATTTCTAGGCAGGAAAAGTAGGGGCTGATTACCAGTGCTTCTCCCCTAGGATCTCACATGTCTCCATTTGCCCTTTGTAGAAGAGTTGCAGCAACTGCGGGAACGCTGCCGCTTCCTGAACGAGGAGTACCGGGCCCTGCAGGAGAGTAACAGCAGCCTCACAGGGCAGCTTGCGGATCTGGAGAGTGAGAGGTACAGCTAGCAGGCTAGGGGGCTCTGCAGGGCTCTGCTTTGGGCTTTTCTCTTGAGTAGACTCAGTGAAGGCAAATGCAGGCTAATGAATGTCCCTCTGCTCCTAGACAGCCAGTTCTTCACAGGGTATGGATGCCGCCTAGAAGCAGGCATGGAGATCCAGCTGTCTCAGGACTGGGGTTCTAAAATTTAGTTTTCTTCCATTCTAGGGATTGGGGTCTGGTTTGCTCTGCCCTAGAGTTGATCAGAAGTGATTCCTTTGTTGTCTACACAGAATGGATTCAGTCTAATGGTGTAGGGCCTCCAGATTAGAGCTGGCTTGACATAAGGCCCAGCCTTGAGCCCAACTAGACTAGCATGCTTAGGTCTCCCAGAGCCAAACATGCCTTGATTGAGGTGCTGGGACTTTTTCTTCACCTTCTCAGCATGTTTATTTAGGAGATAAACTATAGTAGAAGGCTCTTTACCATCTTGGCCTAAAATAAAGACATCAGGACCAAGCACACTTAGCAGGTGATGCCAGGCAGAGCACTTACCCAAACATGGCTCTGGGGTTCTGGATCACAGGACACGAAGAGCAACAGAAAAGTGGCTGGAGTCCCAAATGCTAAAGGATATGATGTCAGCAGAGTCTCAGACTTCAGAAATGGATTTTCTGGAACCTGATCCTGAAACCCAGTTGTTGCGACAACAGCTACTGGGAGCTGAAGAGCAGATGCATGACATGCAGAACAAGGTAGGGGAAGGCAGGCACCTTCATTGTCTCTCTTTTACCCTCTCCTGGCCCATGGTAGAAACATCTCCTTAGACACAGGGGGCATGCACTATGGCAGGAGGTAGTACTCTGGGGTCTCGCTTGCTTGCCTGGTGTAAATATTCCAATGAAAGGAATGTCATCTTCTTTCCAAGCCTATCCCTGCCCCCCCGCCCCCGCCAAGCCTGTTCTCGAAGTGCATGTGGCACTTATCCTCAGTCGGCCTTTCTGTTCCATCTCCTGCCCAGTGTAAGGAGTTGTGTTGTGAGCTGCAAGAACTACAGCATCATCGTCAGACCAGTGAGGAGGAGCAGAGGCGGCTGCAGAGGGAGCTCAAGTGTGCACAGAATGAGGTGCTTCGGTTTCAGACTTCCCACAATGTCACCCAGGTAAACACTGCCAGGGGAAGGGCATTTGGGGAGGGCAGACGGGCCTCCATGGAGTTGCTGCGTCGGGGAAGGATGAACGCAGAGCAAGGTTGTGCTGTGCTGACTCTTGCCCTGCGACCAAGGGTACAGTCTACTGGAGACCAGCTGGAGAAGTCACGTAGCATTGCATTCTAGAGATGGTAGTCATTACTGAGTGTCTGCCTCAGTGAAGAAACCCAACCGTAGACCTGTGGGAGCTCCTCAAGATGTCTACGTCTGGAAAGGACCCAAACTGGTCTGTAGAGGGGTCTGCTGTTTCTTGAGAGTAACTGTTCTACCCACATCCTCCCACCACAGAACGAGGAGCTGAAGACCAGACTCTGTGCCCTGCAGCAAAAGTATGATGCTAGCCAGGATGAGCAGAATGAGCTCTTGAAGGTGCAGCTACAACTTCAGTCTGAGCTCCGGCAGCTCAAAGTCTTGAAATCCACAGTCGTAGAAAGCCCAAATGAGAAGGTAACAACAAAAGGAGGTGAGGGGCAACCGAGGTGCTAAGAGGTTTTGGGGAAGGTGGCCCAGAGCGGAGTTAAACTAAGGGCGGCGGCCAGCCATGCAGCGCCTCTGGTAGGGGCCTCCGGCCACCCCCGGGCACTGTGCCGGACGAGAGGACAGCCGGTCAGCGAGGGGCAGGGAGAAGGCAGGCCTTAGACTGCCCGTGTCCGAGAGTGACTCAGGCAGAAGAGCGAGCGGGTTGATGACCCCAGAGGTACTGCCCACAGCCCCCTCCACCGCAGGAGTTACAGTGCCGGCTACAGAAGCTGCAGCTCCAGTGCCAGCACATCACGTGCGAGAAGGATAAGCTGCTGGAAGTGCAGCGACAGCTGTGCGGGGACCTGCGGTACCATGAGGCGGAGGTGCAGCGCCTCAAGGACATCGTGGCCTCCTTCCAGGAGAGCGGTGAGAAGGTAAAAGAAGCTCCAGGTGAGGGAGATGTAGCCAGATGGAATCTTCTGTGAGAGCAATAGTACCAAGGAGGAGGGAGCATCGTAGGAGTTCTATGGTACAGCCCTTGGTGCGGGGTATAAAGAGGTGCCTCGTAGAAAGGTGATCTCAGAGAGTCACGACGCTCTCAGCTTCCTTTGATTTTTAATTAAAAAATCAGCCTATAAAAAGGTAGCTCTCTTTCTTCCCCACCTGCCCGAAAAGGAAGCCCCAGAAGGTCCCTGTGTAGAGCCTTTTAGGGTCCATCTCAGGTCACCCCCAGTGGGATGAAATTGGGACTGGAAAGGACCGAGTAGGAGAGGAGAGAGTGCAGCTGCAGGGCCTTCTGGGATGATGGCGGGGCCTGCCTCCCCTACCCCAGAATGCAGAGATGCACGCCCAGCTTCAGGAGATGAAGCGGCTGTACCAGACCAGCAAGGAAGAGCTGGAGCGGCAGAAGTACATGTATGATCAGCTCGAGCAGGACCTCCTGCTTTGCCAGCAGGAGCTGAAGGAGCTCAAGACCACCAAGCCCATCCCAGAGGAAAAGGGGAAATGTGCTAATAAGGTAATTGTACTTAAGAGAGGTGAGATCTCCTGGGTACTTCCTCTGGAGAGAGGAGTTGTAAGGGCAAAAGGTGAAGTCATCCAACCGAGGGGCTTGATGAGCTTCCTTTACAGTCACAGCTGAGCGTGCGAAGCAGGAAACAGAGGCAGAGTCCCATGCTGTTAACTTTTAAACAGTTTGCCTTGATCTTGACTTTGAGCCCAAGCCACAGCCTAGTAGGATCAGTACAGCTGGATCCTGTCTGAACACCAGAGGGTTTTGCACTTGATCCATGTGTGTAGACATTAATACTTTGTTATTAGGACTGTAGTGATATCTTGTCATTTGTGGAGAAGAACATACACAAAAGCCCACATATACAGCTTTTCTCATTAGACCTAAAAAGAGCAGGTCCAGTTTTCTCAGGCAGATTGCAGATGCTCTTGTCAGATGACATGGTCTTGTGCCTAGAGTGCTGATTGGATATTAGAAGGACCTAAGTTCTTCCAGGGTTTACTCTGTGACTTCGGAAGAGTGAAATTCTTTAAGCTTGAGTTCTACCCTCTTTAAATTGAACAGAATACTATTCTTTTCTCACTTGCTTGTAGTAATAAATCCTAGTAGTGATAAGTAAGGCCTTCCTTATTCATTTTCTTTTTTCCCATAGTGTGTAAAAAGTCATTATCAGTTACCCTGTGTTGAGCACTTTCAGCTCCTGATCACTGATAGGAAATGGAAGGTGTTGAAACATGATGGAGAAAAGGCACGAGATTCTCAAAAGATGGAGGAGCCAGTCACCTTCTGCCCAAATCCTCAGTGACTCCTACCACAGCCAGCAGCAGACTGTGTCCCTGGGGAAAGGCCTTCTGAAGACCCAGAATGGGGAGGTTCTTTGGACCACTCCCAACAGTCCACCTGCCTTTCTACACCCAGGCTCACATTTCCTTCTTCTCTTCCCGCTCAGCTTAGAGGCCGGAGTGTCCATGACTTGCTCATCCACTCCTCTCCTAGTAGAAGAGACTGTGGGGAGGGAGAAGCATGCTGACACGGAGCCAGCTTTTCCTCTTGTCCTAAAAACAGCATGGAGATGAGTTTGATATTAGAAGGTTTGGGTTCTTGGAATCATGGGATAATTTAGTCTTCTCAACCCAAATTCAGCAATAGCCCATATTTTTCTAGAGATTTAAAAAGATGATTATGAAAACAAAAATGGGGACAAATCGGGTGACGTTTTTATTGGTAAGGAGTATAATTAGGTATAAAACCAACTGGGGATGATGACAGTGACAGGAACTAGAACTCCCAGCAGGGCCGGAGAACGGTGTGTACCACAGGGAAGGGCCAAAGGAAAGGAAGGTGGGGTCATGAGAAGGGAGGGGCGTTGGTAACACTCCCCTCACAGGGCTCTCAGAAGGGACCAGTAGATGAAATTTGCAGCATAGCCAAACAGTCCTGAGCGGCCCGCCGGGGTTTCCCGTTATTGTATGTTCAGGTGTCTAAACCTGTATGGGTGCAGTGTGGCTTGGGATGGTCAGTCCAAGGGGGCTGTAGAGGGTGGGAGCCCCTGCTGAACCACAAAGGGCAGGAGAGCACAGAAGGGCTCTGCCAGCTGGACGGTGCAGAGCAGTGCCTCACAGAGTAACTGCCCCTCCGCAACTCCCTCCTCCCCCGTCCACAGTGTGACACACTGCTGTCCAGACTGACAGAGTTGCAGGAAAAGTACAAGGCCAGCCAGAAGGAGATGGGGCAGCTGCAGATGGAGCAGTGCCAGCTCCTGGAGGATCAGAGGAGGATGCAGGAGGAGCAGGGGCAGCTGCAAGAAGAGCTGCACAGGCTCACGTTCCCGCTACCCAAAGCTGGTCTCCTCCCTAAGGTAACCCCAGCCAGGGAACGGCTGCTAACTAGGGAGAAGCTGCTTTGAGAAGCTTCCGAGGTGTGACTATACTTGGGAAAAAGAACAGGGGGGGAATCGAACCTTTTCTTTTCTGCATCAGCCCCTCCTTACTTTGTCACCGATCTCTTCAAACCAAAAAGTTCCATATAGCTGATTAGGGTTTTAAGTCTTAAAACATATAGTATACTCTGGAATCTGTCCAGCATCTTCTCTTTAGATTTTTAGTCCCTCTGGAGAAAATATACTCTGAGAGAACTTTGTAAACTACAAAATACCTGCAAACATACGAGATCGTGGCTACTCACCTAGTGGGTCTCCATAGAAAGACCATTCCCCCGCCACACCGACCCTGTCCCAGATGGCTGTTGAGAGCCAACCCAGAGACTCCTAAGGGAAGGGTCCCCAGCAGGAAGGAGGCATGGGTCTTCCCACGTAACTACCACAGTTCCTGCCCGCTTCCTTCCCACTCCACCTCGCAGAGTCAGGAGCTACTTACAAAGTTACAAGACCTGTGTGAACTACAGCTGTTCTACCAAGGTATGCAGGAAGAGCAGAAAAAACTGGTACAGAGTCAAGAAAGTGTGCTCAAAGAACAGTCAGATCTGCACGAAGAGCTGCATCTTTTCAAAATGTCTCGTTTCCGGGATGTGTTGGAGAATCCCAACGATTCCAAATCACCTAAGTCCTCCAAGTGTGGTCACGACAAGGTAACAGAGCAAGAGGCAGGGAGACAGTTCTGGGGACAACAGCATGGTAGGGAAGAGGGCTCCATGGAAGGCTCAGAGTTAGGAAGGCCTGTCTGGCCAAGAGTAAGGATGAGACTAAGGCCCCCTTCTTCAGCCATGACCACCCATGGGCTCATGAAAATGTGGTTTTAGCTATGGGCTGAGGATCTCAATCAGATACATGCCCAGTTGAAGTGCTGTGAACACCGAGGATGGATCAGGGTGACCCGGGAATCTAATCACCTGATAATTTGATGCAGCCCCTTCAACATCATTTTCCAGATTTATAATAGCAACTTAGTGTTTGTCTGGATTCCTTGGGACTGACTCTGAGCATGTCATCCTTTTCTCATGAGCTGGTTGATAATTAAGCAGTACACCTTCAGTGACTACCTTCCGGTGTTCTACCTGAGACAAATCTGGGGCCATTCGTTTCCAAGGGAAGAATTCCTAGCCTGTGGCATTAATGGTCCTGGCCACACTGTCTTCATTGGAACTTTGGTGGCAATAACAGGTCAAGAGGGTTAGACTAGAGAATCCATGCATCACAAGCACCAGGAAGGGGTTATGCCTCGGAGGTCACACTGGTGGAGATTTCCTGATAAGTCTGTTTGGGGTTGGGGAATGCATTTGGTCTGAGGTCTCAGGGTGGGCAAGGAAGAGCAGGTAGACAGTTTCAATTTAAGGCTAGCCCTATTCATTCAAATATTAGCCTGGATAGGGAGAATCAGGGAATTGCAGAAATCCAAACTGAGATTTGGTCAGATTCCAGAGGCATCAGATTTCAGCCTGGATAACACAGAGACCAGGAACCAGGTAGAAGAACTCTTTCCTTAACCGATCAGATCTCATCCTGGGCATTAGCAGGCAAGAAGCCAGGCCCAGAGGGCCTGGGAAACATGCCTAGAGGCCAGATTCAGAGTTGGGACAGGAGGTACAGGGACTTGTAGTGAGACCTTAATTCCAGGTCCACATCTGAGGGAGGCATTCTTGTAGGCTCACATTCAGGGCCGGGGCTGATTTTAGAATTGGGGGCGGGGGAGGGGACTGAGCCCCAAGGTCAGGATAATGGGTATATCCTGACTGAGAAGAGGGTAGGGTAGGGAGCCAGAGTGTTCTCGATTATCACTCAGCTCTGCTGCAAGGAGAGAGGGATGTACCAGAGTTTAGAAGCCAGCCGAAATGGGAGCCTAGAAATCGCAGAATATCTGCCCGGGGTAGATTTTCCCCAAGGAGCAAGTAACTGACATGCCAGCAGCTGCAGGCGGTTAAAGGTGTGGTGAGACTGGAGCGTAGGTGTGCAGGTCTCTGAAGTGTGCCCGCAGACATCTGCCCCAGGAGGGGTGCGGCGAGAAGGATGGCAGCGTCTGGAGTAATGGTAATGTCTCCTCACCCACTCCTGGCAGTCCAAGCTGATCATCGCCCAGATGCAGGCACTGCAGGTGCTCTACGAGGGCACGCAGACCGAGCAGGAGCTACTGCAGCGGGAGCAGGGCAGGCTCCTCGAGGAGCGGAAGAGGCTGCAGGCCGACCTGCAGCTCTGCCTGGAAGAAATGCAGCTGCTCCAGGTCCGGTCCCCTTCCAGCAGAATGAGCTTGGAGAAGAACCATGGCAGCACGGCCGCCAGCGGCGAGAACTACCGCAGGAGTTACGGGAGCGGCCTCGATGACAGCGGGAGCTATCACAAGAGTTACGGTAGCACCCAGGCCAGCACCGAGAGCTTTCTCAAGAGCTATGACAGCAGCAGCAGTGCCCAGGAGAGCAGTGAGAGGAGCTACTGCACCGGCAGCAGCGGCAGCAGCATCTATAAGAAGAGCTACGGCAGCAGCACCAGCTCGGACACCTGTTACAGGAGTTACGGCAGCAGCACTAATGACGGACCTGCCGAGCCTGAAGACCTAGAGGTAAAAGAGCCAGAGGAGAGGTCAGACAGGGAGAAAAGCCTCTTGTCTTACTAAGAGATAAGTCACCAGGGAAGGGGGCAAGAAGTGAGGTGGGCGGCAGGGTCAGAGCTGAGCTGGGTCACCGGAGATGAATGAGGCAATCCGCCTGTCTAATATGGAGATGCTCCCATCACAGCGCTGGTGCTTTATGGGAAGAAACACAGAATTAGCCCCAGCGCAGCTTCAGATCCTTGCCGCCATTGTTCTATACCCAGGATGGGGCCTAGCAAAGAGAGTGGGGCGGAGGGCAGGTCCTTCTCAGGGTGCGGTCATTACTCCTCCACCCTCCGCAGCACTGTGAGGACATAGTCGCCAGGGTGGTGATCAAGCTGCAGGGGGTGCAGGCCATGTACCAGCTCAGCCAGGGGGAACATGACCGGCTGCAAGACCGGATGAAAAAGCTGTTGGACAGGCAGAAAGAGCTGAAGGAAGAGCTGGTCGCCTGTGAAAAGGAATTCAAGAAATGCATGGAAAGCCTTGAGAAGCCCGCTGCCTCCCCAAACGACAAGGACAAGAACGAGGTAACTGCTATGTGGGAGGCAAGGTTTCTTCTAGGAGTCCCTAGAGCCAGAGCAGGTCATAGGTCCTAGCCATTTCGGAGAGGCTGAGGAAGGAGGCCCGGGAGCTCACTGCTTGCTCTGCATAGTTGCCCCTTTCCTGGTCAGAGGAACAGAGCAGGGGCTGAACCCCAGGAGGCTGGGCACTCTGCCACAGCACTGGTGGATGGTCCTCACATGCTCACTGTGCTGAGATATACTCATCATCAAGACTCTGAATAATTTTTCTCTTTTTCCTTTTACCACTTCCCTCTTTTGCTGTGTCCCAGAGCACTTCTATAGAGTTGTATTTTTTCACCTTTAGTTATTTTTGGTGTACTTGTCTCTTCAACTAGATTGTAAGTACCTCGAGGGCAGAGCCTTGCCTCCTTTCGGATCCCTTATAATTCCAAGAAGGGTGCTCTGTGTCCATGAGGGATGGGACAGAAGGCATTCTTCCTGCCCAAGAGTAGTCCACAGTCCAGCGGGACTCACTGTGTATGCATGGGAGAGTTCAGACAACAGTCAGCCCGGGGGCCTCGGTTGCTTAGTATTGTCACCTACCAGGGAGACTGTGATGCCAGAAGTCAGGGAAGACAAAACCAGAAATTAGGGAGCAGGGTTGGAATTTGCCTCTGTTTCCAGGGTGCGGTTTGCAGGAGCCCAGCCACACTTTCAGGAGTGGACCACACAGTTCCTTAGGTAGTTGTTACCTGTTAGAGAAATAGCTTGGGCGAAGTAGGAGTTTCCATCAAAAAGACGTCCATAATAAAGCCCTGAGCTTCAGAAGGGGCAGCTCTATAGTTATTCCCCAGACAGATCCCAGTAAAAACATAATTTAAATCATCCTTTTTTGATCCCATTAGGTGTAAATCATCAGGTACCTCATTTAGAAGCTATTTCTGAAACCGCTTTAGAGGCTCATATCCTGCAGTTTAACGTTTCCTCTCTTATCTACTCCCCCATGGGCCTTAGCAGGGCAGACTCAGGCAGTGACCCCCCAGGCCGGGCTGTGGGTGACTGGCTGTCCCCACCCCCCCCCACCCCCCCCACCCCCCCCCCCCCTGCAGATCAAAGAGCTGCAGGCCAAGCTGCGGGAGCTGCAGCTGCAGTACCAGGCGAGCATGGATGAACAGGGGCGGCTTCTGGCCGTGCAGGAGCAGCTGGAGGGCCAGCTGCAGTGCTGCCAGGAAGAGCTCCGCCAGCTCAAGGAGAAGAATGCCTCTGTTCCCAGAGAGACCAAGGGGAAAAGTGGCAATGAGAATAGGAACAAAAATGCCAACGGGGTTAAAAACAAAAAGGTGACCAAACCAAGCCTGGACGGTTCTGAGGGCTGCTATGAGAACGAAAAGGTGAGTAATAACCTTAGTAGCCTGATAAGCAGAAAGGCAGAGGAGATCTTGGGAAGAAAAATCACCACCACCACCATTCCGGCCAGGTGAGGTATTTGTAGAGAAGCTTCTGGTCTCTCTCGTGTATTAGAGTAGATCTCTCTTGGTAGCAATTCCGTACTTCCTTTTCCTCTGAAGGTAAGGGGAGTGGAACACAGACCACTTATACCTGGGGGCACAGCCCCAAAGGACCATAGCCCCTAGGATGGACGACGGCTCCAATTAGCTCAGCCCAATCTTTTCTTCCTGGGTTCTGTGCCCAAGAGAGGGACCAAATGGATGAAAAGAAGGAATTAATTCGAAGCGGTGGCGGACTCCTACGTGAGGAGGAGGGGAGAAAATAGGAGTCATAGCCGCCTTGCAGGGGTCGGAGGCGGCAGCTGAGGGGCAGAGCCCAAGATTCTAGCTCTGGTAGCTGTCCAAGAGGGCCAACGGCCGGATGGCCGTGTGGGTCCCGAGAGGCTGGGCGTGACTGCCCACACGACGCTCAGGGGGAGCCTCGGTGCCAGAACGCGGTGCTGCCTGCGGGCCGGGCCGGCCGGGAAGCAGGGTGCCCTTGAGGCAGTCCGGCTTCGCGCGCAGGTAGGCCTCCTGGCGGTAACCGCAGCCCCCGTCCTGCCCTGCCTCCGCCCACAGAGCCTGGAGGTGGTGCTGCACTACAAGGCCAGCCACACGGACTTAGGTGTCCTAATACAAGAGGAAGTGGAGGAGGAAGAGGAGGAAATCAAAAAGGACTCGAAGCAGGACTCCTGCAATGAACTGGTTTCTGGGCCGTCAGAGCCTGCGGAGATTAAGTCCGCAGAAGCAGAGGAGGGGTGTTATGAAGAGTCCCAAGAGCAGGAGGGCAAGGAAGACGACACCAGAGATGAGAGCACCAACGACACTTGCCCTGAAGCTTCAGAGGGAAACAACCCCCTCAAGCTTTCTGAGAGCAAAAAGGTAACCGCAGTCGAAGGCTGGACCGAGTGGGAAGTGGGCTCTGGGGCTCCGGTGCCCTGGTGTGGCAGGGTGACCCAGCCCGAGGACGGACTTCTGCAGGAGCGTATAGGCCAGCCAGCCCTGAGGCCTAGCGTTCGGGGAGAGTGGAGATGGAGCCGGGAGTGGTGGAAGTGGGCTCTCCACGGGAAACAAGACCACTTTGCTGTGGGCCTACCTGTGTCTCAAAGATCACCTTTTCTGGGAACCAGGGTGGGGCCGTTGCAGTCCTGCCTGCTTTCACCTCTGTGGCAGCCCTCGCTCCTTACGGCAGGAGGTCTTCCCCCCTTCACCTAGCACTGCACTGAGGACGCGGATGGTGTGAGGCCCGCTTCAGGCTATTTGCCAGCCTGTGTTAGTCGCTCAGTCCTGCCTCCTCGAGGTGCCCTGTTAGGTTGACCTTTGTTGTTGCTGTTAGGGGTGTTCGGGGGGCAGGTGTGGCTTTCGGGTTCTGCGTATTACAGGGCATGAGGGGAGGGGCTGGGGGTGGTCAGAAGTAATAGAATATTTTAGTCCGCACAGCAGGGGCATGGGCCAGTCTGGGGAGAGCAAACAGAGTCCTAACCCTTTAGTTGCTAGATCTTGAGAGGTTGGGATGGGAGTATCCTGGGTAACGTGCCAACCATACAAAAGTATTTCTGTATTTTAACTACTAGTACATCTGCACAGGTAGGTACCAGCTGAATTCCTGCACTAGTTGAGGTTAACTGGGGGCTCTGATTCCCTGAAGAGTGAGTACTTCCTGAATAAGTCCTCGGTTTATGGTACAGGCTCTTTCCATCTTTCTTTCTTTCTTTTTTTTTTTTTAAAGATTTTATTCATTTATTTGACAGAGAGAGAGAACAAGTAGGCAGAGAGGCAGGCAGAGGGAGAGGGCGAAGCAGACTCCCCGCCAAGCAGGGAGCCGGATGCGGGGCTCGATCCCAGGACCCCGGGATCATGACCTGAGCCGAAGGCAGACGCTTAACCGACTGAGCCACCCAGGCGCTCCATCTTTCCATCTTTCTAAACACCGGGGAAGAAAATAAGTCTCTTGTGGTGGGATGTCCCAGTCAGCTCTAAGGCTATCTGGCGTTTTCCGGCAGCTCAGTCTGCAGCAGTGGCTAGGGATCTAGCATGCAGGTCTCTGTTAACCTTGTGGCAGAGGACCATTACTTAGAATGTAAAAAGTAGGAGCCACCGCAGCCTCTTCCCCAGTGCTCTGTTTCTTCGAATTCATCACATTCCACCGCATGCTGGCTCAGAGCCTCCTCAATTTCCTTGCCTTGGGTGCCAACATCTCTAAACGCCAGACTGGATCCTTGTACTTCGAAGTTGAGCGCGTTCCTTGTGTCTACATACGGAGGTGTCCCTTTGCCTCGGCGGGTCCTGCATCTTTTGCAGGCAGCTCTAACAGTGTATGTTACTGCCTGCGAATTCACTTTCTCTCTGGAAGATTGTTGCAGTCAAAGAGCTAGCACTTCTCCATTGTTAGCCTGTTGGAGTGCATTTTGTCTCACAACAACGGCGTTAGACTCTAGGGGATCGTAGGGGCCAGGGCCCAGAACACTGAGATTCGGTGGACAGCAGCCAGAAAAAGTGGGCTAACGGGGGCCGGGGGGTGGGGCGGGTGGCCTGGCAGGAGACTGAGTGACCCAGGAGAAGTATACGTCCTCCTCATCCGGAGAGCCCGGCTTTACTCTCGGAGCTTCCCTTTTCCAGAGTTACTGACCTGTACGAACGGTCTAGGGCAGATCACCCCTGCTTGACAAGATATGAGAGGGATATGGCCAGCCAGCAGACTGGCCTCCCCACCTGATTTGGACCTAAGCAGCTGCTTAACCCATTCAGGTTTGTATCCTCCACAGGCTGCCAGTGGGAAGATCCAGGCCCGGGCGCAGAGGAGAGATACGGCTGCTCTCACTGCCTGTTGTTTAACCTCTTGATCTCTTTCTCTTTTCCCTTTGTTTTCTCATCTTCATTATCCATTGGATTCATGTGTTTCTGTCTTTTTATATCCGCCCCCCCCCCATCTCCTGGCCTCTCCCTGTGCTTCCTTCTCATTTGATATGTTGCAGCCATCCCCTGCCCCTGAGCCCCCCATCTTCTCCTTGCCTCTCGTAGCCCTGGTGGTCATATCGGCTTTGCTCTGGTGCTGGTGGGCCGAGACGTCGTCCTAACACAGGTACTGGTATCGAGTCCTCTCCTTCGGAGGGGTAGAGGGAGGGTGCAGGTGGCCCTGGCCTCTCCTCTTTGCCCTTTCTCTCACTTGCTTGCTTCTTGCTTTTAGCCCTTTGACAACAGGATACTCAGGGGCTGAGTTTTAGCCCTGGCTTCTCCTTGGGCTACTGCAAAGCCCATAGCACCTCTGAGCGTCTTCCTAACACATAGTGAGTTGGAATGCATACTGTTGACATGGTTTGAGTTTCTGTCCTCTGGCTGGGAAAACTTTGGATGATCCCAGCACTGTTGCTACTTTGAAAAATGCCTGACCACTTCTGATGAGCTGATGTCTGTCTGCAAGGCTGACCTGAGTGCTCTTTGCTCTCACTACTGTCACCACCCAGGATGGCAAAATAAGGCCTCACTGCGCCTCCCCTGTTGGGTGAGAGAGGAATTCCGGAGTGTTGTGACCAACCCCCAACCTCAACCCTAACTCCCTTACCAGGGGCATTTGTATGAGGGCAGGCTCAATTTGTCCTCCAGACTTGGTAAAAATGGAACAGAAACCGCTACCATATTGTGTTCTTTCAATGGAGAAATTCTCTGGTTTGGGACTTCTGGTCTTCAGACAACTCAGAACCAGAATGCCAGGAAATATTTTATAGTTCTATGTTTATCCCTTTTGGGGTCCAGACTCTATTGTAATTGCCTTCCCAAGCCAGGCTTTTTGGACATAATGTGGTACTGGTGAAAAGAACGAGATGCAAGTATTCCCAGGGCGCCAAGGCTGACATATTCTGGGCACCTTCCACTTGGCCTCGGCCCATGTAATCTGGTCTGTCAACAGGATACCAAATTTAGGAGGCAGAATGTGGTCTTAGGTCCCAGGGTAGAGCCCTAGGGTTCCACCTGTCTTTGGAACCCATAAACTATTCTCTCCTGGCCTGTTCTGGCTCCTTTCTCCTGCTCCCCTGCCCCCCCCCCCACTTACCACCCTCCCTTCTCACCCCTGCAAATGAAGTGCCGCTGGCTTAATGCACAGGTTGGGGCGGCAGCTGAAGCATATGTTGGTAGCACTTAGCAGCATCCTTTTCTCCTTCCTTCTCCCCTCACTGTTTTTCCTCTTCATCCTTTCTCCTCTTTAAGGTGTTCCACTTACTCCCCACAAATAGTCTAGCTCCTTTAGTGACAGGGTCCGTATCCCTGTACTGTCCGCATCCAGATTTCTCAGCCCCTAGGGGAGGAGACCCAAAGCATTTGGCCATAACCTTTCTGCACCTCAGCCAGGCCCACACAGAGTGAGAGGAAGGAGCTCCTGGGTCAGGGTGCTCTTGGGGGGTCGGGCTGTGCCCCACTCTGCAGCTCCCAGTCCAGGAGCTGAGGCAGCGTAGCTCTGTAGAAAGCGTGGCTGACAGGTGAGAACCTGGCCCAGTCTGTCTCTGCCTCTTACCGCTTAGTCCCAGTGGGCAAAATGCATAACGGGAACATTAGTTTCTTCAAATGACAGCGAAGAATGGTAAAACCTCTGCCTTCCTCATGTGACGATCACAGGAGTTCATGTTTATGAAGGTTCTTCATAAATAATAAAACACCCCATAAATAATTTAAAAAGCGTATACTTACAGCATACATACTATGTGCCTGTCACTGTTCTAATCACCTTACATATAAACTCATTTAATCTTTGCAACAACCCAACGAGGTGGCTTGTATTATGATTTTATATGTAATAAAACTAAGGCATGGAGAGGTCAAGTAATACCGCCAGTGAATTATGAATTGATTTCTAAGGACTAATATTAGCAACAGCTAGAATTCCAACCTTGCCTCCCCCTTCCCATCTCTCCTCATTTTGAGCAGTTTTCCCTGGTTGGTTCCATGTAATTAGGAAGACTGCGTACTTCTCTTCACACAGCCCCCAGGGGCATTAGCTCTCTTGACAACTAATGTCACGTTGTTAACTCTCTGCGTGTGTTGTTTATAAAGCCCCTTTGCGTATTGCATATGCTAAGTATCCTCTCCCCGTTTTCTACCTGCAATTGATTTTTTGGACCTGAGGCAGAATTTTTTACTCATTCCTATTCGGTATAGTCCATTGATGTAACCTGTGGAGTTTGTTTTTTCTTTTTTTTTAATCTTGACCTTGCGGTTTCCGATTATCCATTTCCCTGCCAGCTCCACATCCTCCTCAAGGGCGACCAGCCTACTTTCATATGTTCGTGTGCATTATTTTTTTTAAAAGTCTTATTTAGGTGATCTCTACCCCGTACATAGGGCTTGAACTCACGACCCCGAGATCAAGAGTCGCATACTCTTCCACCTGAGCCAGCCAGGCGCCCTGTTAGTGCACATTAAGGGGGAGGGCCGACCCTCTGGAGTGTTGTCTCTCCAGGCTCTCTTTTTTTTTTTTTTTAAAGATTTTATTTATTTATTTGAGAGAGAGAGAGAGAGAGAGAGAGAAACAGCATGAGAGGGGATAGGGTCAGAGGGAGAAGCAGGCTCCCTGCTGAGCTGGGAGCCCGATGTGGGACTCGATCCCTGGACTCCGGGATCATGACCTGAGCCGAAGGCAGTCGCTTAACCGACTGAGCCACCCAGGCGCCCTCTCCAGGCTCTCTTTTATCCAGCTCATTGGTCACATGGCAAATGGTCACACAGCAACCTGTGTGTGCTACCATGCTGATTATTTCCTCTTGTTCTGTCCAAGGAGATCATGGAAAATCTGTCGGATGTGTTGATAAAATCCAAAAACATTTCTTTGATCTGTCAACTTAGTAACCTAGTCTGTAAGGAAAGTCTGATGTGACTTACCCCTTTGGGACCAGCCCTCAGCCAGTCTGGAACATGCCTCTGACTGGTATAAAGCGTATCAGTTCACATTTATGGGTCTAGCTCTGACCTTTTTTTTTTTTTTAAAGATTTTATTTATTTATTTGAGACAGAGAGAATGAGAGAGACCGAGAGCACATGAGAGGGGGGAGGGTCAGAGGGAGAAGCAGGCTCCCTGCCGAGCAGGGAGCCCGATGCGGGATTCGATCCCGGGACTCCAGGATCATGACCTGAGCCGAAGGCAGTCGCTTAACCAACTGAGCCACCCAGGTGCCCGCTCTGTCCTTTTTTTTAAATTTAATTTAATTTATTTAAGTGGGGAAGGGGGAGCAGAGAGAGAATCCCAAGCAGGCTCCACACCCAGCACAGAGCCCAATGCTGGGCTGGATCTCACCACACTGAGGTCGTGACCTGAGCCGAAATCCAGAGTCAGATGCTTAACCAACTGAACCACACAGGCACCCCGCTCTGTCCTTCTTTAAGAACACCAGACTGACGTTTTTAGCAGTGTACATTAGGATATAAGCATCTAAGCTGTAGATACCCTTTCTAGCTTCCTTTCCAGCTACCTTCTTATATAAATTACTCTGTATATCCACCTCCAGCATTGTTTCGCTTTCCATTTCATTTGTGCTGCTCTTTTTAGTAACTATTTCTACAAATGTAGGAGATCTTCTTTGCTCTTTATAGCTGGCTTAAAGTCCTCTTTTTAGTTCCATTATTCTCTGAGCAAATGCATTCTTAGCATCAGTACTATACTCCGCTCTTACCTAAAATCATCCTCCTGTTATTATGCCATAGCTTATGACTCAACCCAAATTCTGTCTTTCAAGTAATACAATAAAAAAAGTAATAACAATGGGAACTATTTCCCTAAGTATGTATTGTCCACGATTTCGTGTTCCCTGAAGGATGCTTCTTTGTTGTCCCACGAATCAGCAGGATTTGCTGTGGTCAGCAGAGTCTGGAAGCCTCAGCACACTGGCACTTGCCAGGAAGTCCATCAACACACTGGTGCCCAGGGGTGTTTTAAGGCATTTGTCTCCAGGGCCGGTGACTGGCTTCCTTGAGGTTCCTCGAACCAACATCATTGTCCAGAAAAGGTTTGGGCTGCCCACGAACCTCATGTTCGCCTGCACTCTGTGGTGTGCTTTCTTTACTTCCCCCTCAGTCTTCTCCTTTTGACTGAGTTTGTTGCTCCTGCGTAAAGCCAACGAGGCACTGCTGCTTTTCCCAAAGGCCCCAGTTTACCCTCTTTTTCTTGCCGTGGCACTTGATCCTTTCTCATTGCAACCATCCGGATACTCTTTGGTCTGCCTCCTGAGCTCGCTTCTACACCCAGGAACTGGTATTCTCCTCATTCCGTTGGGCATGAATACACGCAGTCCCCTAAGGTGGTACACCTAGTGTTGTTCCAGATACCTCGCACCGCCAGCACTAAGACCAAATTGTCTCCGGCAGTTACCCAGGAGGTGAGAGAGACCAGACCGTGAGGTTCCCGATGTCTCTCCAGTGCCAGTAGACAGGGGAACCTCTGGCTTAGGGAAGGGTTCAGAAGGCCGGGCACTCACCATTTGTCTTTGGTCCCCACAGAACATGTTTGGGATGTGGAAGCCTGTGGTGTTCTTGGCTATTGCGGCTGTGGCTCTGTATGTGTTACCCAGCATGCGACCGCAGGAGTCCGAGTTCTGCCTCATGGAGTGATGGCAGACCTGGGCCAGCCGAGGGGGCAGATCCCCAGTGGCCACTACCCCCAGCTTTGGGCAGGACACACTGTGCCAGAGCCCCCACCCCACCCATGTGTCCCATGTGTCCCCATCTCCTTAGCCTCAGTCACCCAGGCTGGAAAGGTTATGGGGCGCTGCCGGCTGCCATCTCCTGCCTTGTGTAAGAACCTGGGTTCTGTGTGATTAAATATCAGCCTAATTACCTGAGACTTTGTGGCTCTTTATTTCTTATAAATACCTCACAACACAACCAGAGCAGAGCGGTTCCCCTTTAACCAGGTACCTCACATAAGGAGCTGGTTCCTAAATATGATTTCTCACCCTACAGATGACCTCAGAGATGAGGGGGGGCTCCTTGTGCTGCCAGCCGGATCACAGATGTGCTGGTCTGCACCTAGAAACCCTGTCTCCAGGAGCTCATCCGAGCACAGGGCAATGGAATGAGCTGGGTACTCTCTGTGAGGGGGGTCAAATGACCCACACCCATCCGCGGTGAGAAGAGTGCCCTGAGAAGATCTGCATGCACATGAGCCTTCGTGACTTAGGCCCTGTGACACCCCATGGGATTCGCTCTCAGAGAGGACTTACTAATCATGTAGGGTCCTGCAGTGAATAGGTGGCACACTCAGGAGCTTTAACTTGAGGAGTGTTTAGTGAAGGGACTCCGTACACGGGCAGAGTTAGGAGAACCAGCAAGGAATAGTGAAGTCCCCAGGCACCAGCAACAGTGTCTCCCATCCTTGGCCCGAAGGAGATTGGGGAGGAAGCGAGGGCTAGAGGCCTGGGAAGGGACCCCAGACCCACGGGGGGGCAGGGTACAACCCTTGTCAGAGCCTGACACCCTCTCTTCCCACCTGCCAGTTTCCTGTTGGCACCTCTCATTGGCTAATCCCAGCTGGGAGCCAGAGAGCAGAGATGCCCAAGTGACGTAAAGTCAGTCTGCTGGAATTGAGAGCAGGGCAAAGGATGGAGAGTGGATCAAAGTGGGGACAAGCAGAATGATGAGGATAACTTAGGAGTGTCCTTGTTTACCTTCATTTCTGTGGAACCCCTCGTGA
Source organism: Neomonachus schauinslandi (assembly GCF_002201575.2). Lineage (NCBI taxonomy): Eukaryota > Metazoa > Chordata > Mammalia > Carnivora > Phocidae > Neomonachus > Neomonachus schauinslandi. Next base: position 82,719,994 of record NC_058414.1, read on the forward strand.
TTGGTTGTTCCATATGAATGTTTCCATAGGAGAGCCCCTGAGTGTATTCATAAGCCACAGTGGGCAAAACAGTCAGTGATACTGACTGTGGCCCTGATTTAGGTGCCAGGGACTCAGCAGTAGGCTAGAAAGAGTCCTGATGCCAGGGAGTTTGTTCCATTCACCCAAATAATCCAAAGCCACACATACCTATAGAATAACGCACTGTGGTGGGCCCTGCTAAGCATTAAATGAATTCATTTCTTGCCTGGCCTTTTCCTAGGGGGTCTGGGGCCAGTACTAAAATCGTGACCAGTCCCTATAAACAGGGCTGCACCTAGGCAGATTGAGGGCAGTGCTACGCGTTCCTTTTGCCTCCCTTTAAATGACTTCTCTTTGAAGATAGTACTGGTTTAGGGTGGCCTAGCCCCTTGCTACTCTGTTGTCCACAGACCAGCAGCGTCAGCACTGTTAGCTTGTTAGAAAGGCAGACTCTCAGGCCCCACCTCAGACCTACTGACACAGAATCTGCATTTTAACAAGATCCCCAGTTGATTAGTATGCACAGTAAAATTAGAGAAGAACTGCACTCAGTTATGTTAGGTGGTGTGTTCTCAGTTGTAACCTAAATTGGAGCAATGCCTTCACAAGCCACCCAGTACCACTGGCCCCTTGCTGTTGAGTGTAGTGAGACCCTGTTTTTTGTTTGTTTGTTTGTGGGTTTTTCTATCCACTTTACTCCAGCCACCAGTTGGCTGGAGAACATGTGCGGTGGAAAGGACTGGAAGATTACCCACCAGTGAGGATCACTGATTTAACTTGGAATTAGAAGCCAAGATGGAGGTCATGGTCTGGTAGGCAGTCAGCCTCCAGCTGAGACTTTATCTGTTCCTTCCCAGGCCTGAGCCTAGAGCCTGAGCAAAGGCAGGAAAGTGGTCCTGCCTTTCCCCAGCCTTTTTGCTTAGAATACAGAACTCTTCCCTTTAGGACACTTGCCCCTGTTGGCTCATTTTAGAAAGCCATCCTCTTCATCACTGGGGGCTTTGTGCCTCCTGGTCTTGTTGACACACTGTTGCTGGAGTAAAGAGGTCTCTCTTCACATGTTATCTCCTTTCATCTTCTCACACACACACACACACAAAACAACATATGAAGGTACTATTAACTCCATTTTACGGAGGAGAAAACCAAAGCCCAAGAGCATTATATTACCTGCCCAAGGTTGCAAGAGTGAGAAGAAAGAGGCTGGAATTCAGCCTCTGACTCTTTCTAGCCTACTGCTGAGTCCCTGGCACCTAAATCAGGGCCACAGTCAGTATCACTGATTGACCAAAGTGCCAACTATGAGCCCGGCCAACCTGGTATCATCCCAGGTGACTATGGAAATGTCCCTGGCTCCAGAAAAACAAGATTCTCAAACATGGCCCATTAGACCTGGTCACTTCGATTCTGCTCAGCCCAAGTTAAATCTGGCCAATGTCGGTGGCTGGTAAGCAGTGCCCCTTGACGGGAAAGGCAGGGCCAGGTGAACTGCCAGGCAACCTGGTCTCCTGAGACAGGTCAGTGGGTGGTGAGTCAGGGGGCTATAAAAGGCCTGTGGCCCCAGCCAGCACTGCCCCAAATACTCAGCTGATGAAACCCCCTGTAAATCCTCTCTGTGCCCCTGCCTGACTCAGGGAGGAGCACACCAGCCCTCCTCAGGGAGGGGGCCCCACTTGGCAGGCCCCAGGACCAGCATTGTGCACGGTCTGTTCCAGCTTTCATGGCTGGGCCAGGCTCATGGGCTATATTGAGGGCTGAGTCACCAGCCTGCGCCTGGGTCAGGCTGACTGTGACTGGCTGGCTGGGGCCTGAGTCAGGCCCCGATTTATCCTGGAGAGCAACAGGTTCGGGTTTCTGTGGGAGGGGGTGAGAAGGATGCTGGGAACCATCCTTGGCACTGGGCACCCTTGTCTGCCAAACCATTCACTTACTCCCCTGGAGCCGCACACAGACCTCTCTTGCAGAGAGGGAAGGAGAATGGGGGGAGAGAGGAAAGAGAGGGGAGAGAGGGGAGAGAGAGAGAGGGAAGAGAGAAGGGAGGGGAGGGAGAGGGGGGGAGGCTATACTTGGGAGTTCTTTCTTCACTCACTGGCTTCCCTCTGAAATCCCCCCTCCTTTTTTTTTAAAGATTTTATTTATTTATTTGAGACAGAATGAGAGAGAGAGAGAGAGCACATGAGAGGGGGGAGGGTCAGAGGGAGAAGCAGGCTCCCTGCCGAGCAGAGAGCCCGATGTGGGACTCGATCCAGGGACTCCAGGATCGTGACCTGAGCCGAAGACAGTCGCTTAACCAACTGAGCCACCCAGGCGCCCTGAAATCCTCCCCTCCTTAAGAGACGCCCTTAACTTACTGGGGGACCTCAGGTAATGCCCACAAAACAGGACTGTGAGCCATTAGAGTCTTTAAAGAGGCTGTCAGCTCCAGGCAAACCCACCCTACCCTTCTCTCTCCTCCGCAGGAGAAATGTCTCAGATCTGTACCTCAGTTTCTTCATCAGAGCTTCAAAGACAACCTCGCTGAACCCTGAGCTGGGCACCTCAGACTGGGTATCAAATGTCTACCTTTTTACACACACACACACACACACACACACGCACACATGCACACACACTTCACTGTGAGACCCAGCTATGTGTCATGTGTCTCCAGCTGGGCATCTCTCCACAAGAGAGCTCAGCCTCTCAAGTAGACGGTCAGCACTGATGCCGGATGGTTGGTTTTGGACATGGGACAAAGGTGGCATGGGGGGAATGAGCATTCTGGAGATGGGGGGTGCCAATAGGAGAGTGGAATTCCTGAGCACCTCGTCACAGGCAGCCGACAGAACATGAGCCACAGGGCCCAAGCTATTTATACCTCGCCTGTCACTATCAGGGCCCCCAGAGCTCCCCCCTCCCAAGCCACACACAGCAGGTCCCTTTTCTGTTTCTGGTCCCTTCTCTGCTCCTCCCCCTCCCTACCTAATGAGAAGGGAAAGAAATCATTCATGGACTACTTTTATCATAAGCACTGCCCCGCACAAAACCCCTGAACTTCTTTCTGAGCTTTGTAACAGGGATTGCCTTCATTCTGCCCTTGAAGAAACAGCCCTCAAAGATACCCACTGTCCTCTTTCTTTTCATGATGCCTGGGGGTAGAAGAGGAATAAGATAGAATGATTCACTGAGAAGGTCCCAGAACCTTCCCAAATTCCAATCACCACACAGCTTGCGTTGGGGACTGTCTGGCCCAAACTTACTGGGTCAAGAAGGATGGGGCAGCTGAGGAAGTTTGGCCTAAACGGGGTACCAGGAGATATGGAACACATGTATGCTACAGAATTGCAGTCTATATATTCTCTATATATAAGTACGTTCCGTAGCTCTTTCACCTCACTCCAAGCAGCTCCTCTGAGTGCCTCAGTTTCCTTGCTGTCACCATACCCTGGACCTCCAGCTACCCTTGACTTACCCTGAGCCCAGTCCTGCCTAGGCTTTCTGGCTGGCTCGCTCCGGCTCTCCCTGCCCACCAGCCCTGTCACGTTTCCCCTTGGCTGTCTGGGCTGGGCTCTCCCTGTTTCTGTCTGGCTAACCCACCCTTTTGCTGGAAAGATCTGCCTTGTGGCCCAAATGGGCACATTGCCCAGGGGGCTCCCTGGCACAACGGGGCAGAGTCTCTCCCTGCCCTCTCATCACCTCGGTTGAGTCAGACATAGTGGTGGTGGTGGGGGGGCACAGTCTGACTCACCAGGTACTTTTTTCCTGAGCTCAGCTTCATTCTGAGGGGATGAGGCCAAGTGGGCTGGTGACAGGGACACTGAGTCAGGGGCAGCCTCAGTCTTTCCCCTGGGACCTTGGGTTTGGGCTTCACATGAGGCTTTTCTACCTGTAAAATGGAGCACCCCCAAGCCTTCTCCCTAACTGGCCTGGGCAGTGTCCCTGCTTCCTCTCAGTCCATCTGTACACAAGCACACACACTTCCTCTCCCCTGCAGGTGGACAATACCCTGGGCCAAGAGCCAGGACTCTCAGGCCCTGTCAACGGCCCTGCCACCAATTCATCCAGAAAATTCTGTCAACACTAGTTCAGTGTGTTTGGTCCTAACCACTGGCCTCAGTTTCCCCATTTATCTCTTTAGTCCCACAGCGTATGAAAGGGGTGTATTTCATCTCGGACCTGCAGTGCTTAGTTTGGGGGTATTGGGTGGCTTCACCCCTCGCCTTCCAGCTCTGCGATCCACCTCCCCGGCGCGGCGGGGCGGGGACTGAGCCCCCGCCTGGGCCGCAGACCCCGACCAGGGGGGGCGGGCCCCTCCCGCCACCGGGGCCGCGTGGGGGAGGGGAGGAAGGAGGCGGGGCCCGCCCACTCGGCGCGGCCCCCACCCGCGGGCCGGGCGGCATTCCTGGGAGGCCGGCGCTCTGACGTGGACTCGGGGGCCGCAAGCGCGGCGTGGGGGGGGGCGCGGCCCCGGGGGCTTCTTAAACCCCCAGCCCCGGCCCTGCCCGCACTTCCCGAGCACCGCTCCGCCCCCGGAGGGAGAGAGAGAGAGAGAGCGCGCGGCCGAGGAGCCAAGGAGGCCCGCCGAGTCCCGCCAGCCAGGGCGCGAGAGAAGTTGCTAGCAGCGCAGCGCAGAGCACCGAGTCCCGCGGTCGCGCCCCGACAGCGCCCCGACAGCGCCCCAGCCCAGCCCCAGCCCAGTAGGCCCCGCAGCCCCCGCCCCAGCCCCGCGCCAGCATGATTAACAACAGCGGCTACTCGGAGGCCGCGGGCCTCGGCCTGGGCGACGAGGTGGACGACATGCCGTCCACGGAGAAGGACCTCGCGGAGGACGCGCCGTGGAAGAAGATCCAGCAGAACACGTTCACGCGCTGGTGCAACGAGCACCTCAAGTGCGTGGGCAAGCGCCTGACCGACCTGCAGCGCGACCTCAGCGACGGGCTGCGCCTTATCGCGCTGCTTGAGGTGCTCAGCCAGAAGCGCATGTACCGCAAGTTCCACCCGCGCCCCAACTTCCGCCAGATGAAGCTGGAGAACGTGTCCGTGGCCCTCGAGTTCCTCGAGCGCGAGCACATCAAGCTTGTGTCCATCGGTCAGTGCGGGCAAGCAGGTCGCGGGCGCTGCGGGGGAGGGGGACGTGACCTGAGAATGGGCCGGCCCGTGGGGGCGGGGGACACAGGTGGTGGGTGGGGGCGGGGAGCTGAGATCGGGCAGAGGGCGACCCCCTGGTACAGGGAGAGGCCCCTGGCCCCGGCTTTCCCCGTCCATCAACGCAGGCCACGAGGGCACTGCCTGCACACCGGTCTGTC